>NC_060286.1:29649038-29949038 GCF_021613505.1 Equus quagga | reverse complement strand
CAACTAGAGAATTGCTAACTCTCTTTGCCTTTTTTCATATCTCCGCCTGAGAGAGACCCTCAGGCCATTCTCTTCTCTTACCAGTGCTAGAGTTAAAATTTAGGTTCCAATTGAAAATGCCAGGTTCATGAAAGAAAGGCAGATACCTCTCAACAATTGTATTGAGTTTAAAATTATATACTACTTGTGTGTGTGTACACTTACATACACACACATATGAGACACTTATTGTGTGTTCAATTGAGCGCTCACTGTGTAACAGACACTCTACGAAGTGCCTACTCAATTAATTATAACAGCAGGTAAAATGAGTTAACTCCTGAAAGGTACTAAGGATGATGCCTAGCCACAGTAGTGCTCATTATGGTTGTTCCAGAGAAGGAAATAGAAATCTCAAGAGGTTAAATGACTTGCCATAGCTAGTGGCTGTCTCAGACAGCTATTAATTGTTGGAGCTGGTGTTCAAACCCAGCTGGTTTGACTCTATCACATTTTTCTACTCAACCACTATTCTACAGTAAAATGTTTGTTATATTTAGAGAAAAACGAACAGACATGTACACACTACCAAGGATAGGCCAAGAGTGGATACGGGAGCTCTTTTATGTAAATATACTGGTATGTTCACACTAGATCTGTATCTGTACATTTTCTAAGGTAACTGTTGGTTATCCCATGGTCAGCTTTATGAGGAATGGAAAGATGGTCCTGAAGGATCTGCCAATGGCAGGTGGGGTAGTTGATGCAAAATGGGACACAACGGGGATTTTAGTAATTTGAATAGAAGCTTAAGAGATAGGTTAAAATGAGGGACGCAGAGTGATGGAAAAACTGGTAAAGGAAGAACAAAGTGAGGTGGCATCTTGTAGTGGTTAAGAGCATGAGTATGCCATCTTGAGTCAGACTGGCTGAGTTCAAATCCCACCTATGACACTTTCTAGCTTTGTGATCATCTTACTCAACCTCTCTGTGCTTTGGTTTCGTCTAGTAATAGCATTTACCTCATAGGTTTATTGGAAAGATTAAATGAGTTACTAGACATAAAGCACTTAAATTGCCTGGTGAACAGTAAACACTCAATTAATAATAATAATAATAATAATAATAATAATAATAATACATACCCTGTTGATGTTTCCATTATATGCTTTTACAGAGTTTTGGGATATATTTGGGAAAAGTTTGGCATCAAATTACCATGTAAGATGTGTTTGATGATGCGCTAGCTTGCAAGTTTAAGAGGATGCATAAATCGGGCTGGGCAGTGGGAGTAGAGAACCAGCCAGCTGAAAAGCATCATTAACTACACCTCTGGGGAGAGGTTGTCTTTGTGCAGCCAGGAACTCCAGAGGCTGCTCCAAGTGAAGAGCCACAATGGAAGGAGTACTGGCCCAAGGCACCAGGACTGTGAATTACCAAAGGGCCTGGCAGCCATCAGCAAGGGAGGGAATCACATTTGCCAACATTCTCTCTCCTGAGATAGTCTTACAATGTGCACTACTGGTTTCCGGGAGTTATTACTTACATGGGGATTGCTCTCAAAACTCCCTCTGGGCTTTTGGAGTTAGAGATGTAATCTTGCATCAGAGACCCCATTCTTACCAATCTCCCTGGTAGTGGAGCTAAATTTTATTACAAATATTTTAAACTGATCCCTCATTAATTCAGATGCCTTTCCCTGCCATTTAGTTTGTATTAATACAGTAGGGCTCAACTGTGTTGTTTATATTGGAATAACAAAGAAGTGTATGACACATCCCTTGTGAAGCTTTTTAGAAATGCAGATTTCCTAGCCTGACCCAAGCCTAATGAATCAGAATTTCCAGACGGGAAAGTCTGAACTTGTGTGTTCTGAAAGTACTCCGCGGATGATTTGATGCCTCAATGCTGCCACTGCTCTAAATGCTTTACTTTGCCTTGACATTTGATTTCTTTTAGAAAGAACCAGGTGAAGACAATCTGGTAAGTCTCAATTGAGTTTGAACACCTTCTTCAATTTTTTAGTGCCAAAAGATTGAATCTTCTTGAGCTGGCTGGAAGCAGGACAATTTATGAGTTAGCTGGATCCTCTTGCTCTGATTTATGGCGCCATTATGGAGACTTGGTCATGTAGGATGAATGTCTGACCTCCAGTGATGGCCAAGGGCTTTGCAAAGTGAGTGAGAGTTTCCAAGGATCTCTTGGAACCTTGAGTCAAAGGCCAAAATTTACTCTTCTTCAAGCCACTCCTCCATTCCAAACGAAGTGACCACCTGGCAAGACACTTTTCTACTTTGAGTTTCAGTTTCAACATTTCTGCATTGAGATAAAAACTACCTCAGAGGGGTTATTGTGAGAATTAAATGAGAGAAAATATAGGATACACACAGCTTGGCATATTAGTGGTAAACAATTTTCGTTTTCTTCCTTCTTCACCTACTTACTTCTTCCTCTTATACCTTCTCTTCATTAATAAACATAGTTTCTAGCAATCACTAATTTGCTCAACTAACTCATAGTATTCCCAAGTGCCAAAGTACCTGAGTTTACTATCAGTGTAGACCTCGTGCTTGCTTTCTGATGAAACCCACAATTCACCTGGGTATTTTTCTATCCCTCAGGGGTTTAGAAACCTTTGGTTTGAAACTATGCCAATGTTGCAAGACCAGGACTTCCCATGAATCTGTGCAAATTCCTGAGTTCACTTCCTCGTGGCTCCCCTGTATTCTTGGGGATTATTTAGGTCCTGTCAACTCCTGCCTCAGGCCCTTGCTAGCATCCAGGAGAAATCACTGAGAGCACTTCTTTAATTTTGTACCTATGTAGGAGCCTTGCGCGGTAAAGGGACAAATGAGATGTTACATTGTGACTGCTCTCCACGGGCCTCTTTCCCATAACCTTCACATTCATACCACCTCAGAGTCTGAGTTCCCCACTTCTGCCTCCTTCCATCTCTCTCTAGACCCCTTGGGAGATACAGTCCAACATCCTTGATTGAACATCTTGATATACTTGAGTTCTTGAAAATGCCAAGCCTTGCTCTTATCAAAGGGTAAAAACTGATAAACATTCTTGAATAAGGAGCCTCTTGAGCTTTCTCCTTTCTCCAAAATATGTGTAATTTGGAAAGATTATTAGTGGTTGTGAGCATTTAGAATCCTTGCTGCTGGGTTCCGTCTGCTTTTCTCTTTGCTGCTTAGTACCCTGAGAAAGCAGGTGAGACCCACACAGCTCAGGGGCCAACCAGGAGTTAGTTTTCTCATTTTTAATGCCAAGGAGAATTGGATAATCAGCAGTGCTAAATTGCCACTCCCCACATTCCATCCTCTTTCTGTACCCAAGTGACTTTCAAGATTGCATTCTATCACTGTTATAAGCCTGAATCTTGTCCACCAGTTTGGTCTTTCTGAGGTAGGCAACTCTTCAAAGAAGAGGGTTACATGACTTTCAACCTGAGGAGTTAGACGTTTCTTCGTTAAACATTAACATATTCCTCCTAAATGGAAGATACACAAATTAAGTAAGTCACCACTGGTTCTCCTCTCTTCTTTCCTAATGCACTCCCCTCCTCCCTTTTTCTTTTCTCCTCATTTATGTGAGCACATTTATCCCAATATGCCAAGGAGAGATCCAGATTCCTTAGTTTCAAATCCTGGCTCTGCTGCCTGGTGACTATGTAACTTTGAGCAAGCCATCTCTCTCTCTCTCTGATGTGGTTTTCTCATTTGTTAAATGAGGATAATAAATTTAAGTGTGGTCAAATGGCTACTTGTTCCAAACTACTAACCCCTTTCCTCTAGAGTGATTGAACTCCAAATTCTTGGTTAGGTACTTGACCTACTGGAATAGAGACTACATTTCTCAGCCTCCCTTGCAGTTACATGTGGCCATGTGACTAAGTTCTGGATGGTAGACTATAAGGAGAAGTGCACCTTTGGAGATGAGTCTTTAAAGGTAGCGGCCATGTGTTTTTTCTTTCCCTGAGCTCTTTTCTGCTGACTAGAATGGGATTCATGGACTAGAGCGGGAACAGCCATATTGAAATTCAATGAAAGGAGGTCATGGTGGGTAAGCTGGTTCAGTGTACCATGGTGTCAGGATCCAAGCTCTTTCTGTGTTGTTGCTCAGTCATGTATGGCCATCACATTATGGTGTTTTATTTTTGTTCTCATACTTAACAGTTATGGAAATGACCTTGCTTACTTTTTGTTTGCTTTTAAATTCTTCTTGCCTTATTAGAAGTTAAAAGCAATCTGACTCATTCACTGTATTCTAACTATCAAGACAGTGACTGGAACACAGTAGGCACTAAATATTGGTTAAATGAATGAATTAATGAGTGGTGGATAGCAGCAGCCACCATCAGGGGGTTGCAAGCCCAGTGTGCCAGTGGCAGTCACTGGCAGGAAGATGCCAAGTCCTACTGGGTGGCGTGGAAGAGCTCCAATGGGCAGTGGTACCTAGTGGAGTGGTGGTGGCCACTGGCAGGAAAGATGGAGGAGGTAACCAGCAGGTGAGACAATAGGGCCATGATTGGATGTGGCGGAACAATGGCATATTAAATCTGGTGATGAGTGGACATTTGGGTTAGAACCTCTATAATCTATGGCTTCAAAGATAAAGTCAGTTTTACTTCTGATTATCTACACCTTGCTGAGTGCTGGATCCTTAAAATGCCTTCTTTTCCCTTATATCTTGCTCCTGCTTTCCTTCAAACCCTGCCTGCTCCTTCCTCACACATCTTAGAGGTGGGTCAGAGGCTCATTAAAATTGTCTACTTTATTTGCCTCTGGTTTCTCCAATTCATTAATCACAGGGCTCAGCCTTTTCGTTGGATGTGCCCTTTGCCTTTGTGCTATCTGATTCACAGGTTTACAGAGATAATTTATGGGGAATATATGTTTTGTCTGACTCGGCTTCGGGTGTCTGAAGTGACCCACAGGGCAGTGGTGTGTATACAATACGTGTGGGAGGAAAGCAGAGATAAAATGCTCTTTGAGAAATTATAAAGTATAATAAATTGTTTTGTGCTCCACCTGACTTCCCCATCCCGGCTCCAATATCATCCTGTGAAGTGTGGGGAAGAGGGGTGGGGGTAGCTATAAGCATTCATGAATAATATTATTTAGTTCACTTTAAATAATGCCAAAGCTTGGAATGAGGAAAAGAGACACAAAAGGCAGCTGCAGCCACAACGCATTGAAAATCTGGAAATTTGGAATAAGTTGCTGACAAAAGAATCAGGGGAAGAATCTGTCATTGGATAAAATGTTCATAGGAGATTGATTGACCATAAAAACACATAGAAAATGAAGGAAAAAATATCACTTAAAGGGGAATTTGCTTTATTGTTCAATATTATTAGCACACAGATATTTTACAAATTCTTTTACTTAAATATAGGAGAAAGATTGCTCCTAAAACCCTTAGAAGTGTCATGCATTGATTTTCTTGATGCCCCTGCATGTTCGGTATTTTCCATCTTCAATAAACTGAGGCAGCAAGTCATTGTACTCTTGGATTTTCTCTACTGACAAATATTTCCTGACTTCTTGGGGAAGGAAAAAGAGGTCCAGTGGTTTTGAAGGCAAAATAAGGCTAATAGTAACTCTTGAATCCAAATTGCCTCCGGAATTTGTAAAGACTCATGAATTTGCCTGGTGCTAGATGGAGCATCCGAGATCTTACAAAACAATCCACCTGGTTTTGTTAGGTGAAGAATTCTGAGAGGTTAAGTGCCTCACTCACCATCCTGTAGCCGCACGTGAGGCCTCTGAATTTTGACCTCTGGTGTGATGTTTCTTTAATGTTGAACTGAACCTCTTAACCAGTCACTTCTACTAAAGCCCTGCCTACTATTGATTTGTTTGTTTGTATATATTTAGGGTGTATAGCTTGATGATTTGCTATATGTATACATTGTGAAATAATCTCTAGAATGAAGCTAATTAACGAATCCACCACCTCACACAGTTAGGTTTTTGTTGTTGTTTGTATCTTTTGCCAGAGCATTTGTGGTAGTATCATTTCATACATTCCATCTGCTACCGCTAGGGGGAAGCAGGAGCTGTGTTTATGATCCTACCCCATCTTCTGAAAGTTGTGAGGGTACAGTGGGTGCTCCTGCTGGCTGGGAAAGCCTTCACACACGGGTCTAGGGTTGCCGCTGCTTCTTCTTGAAGTCGTGCTGAGGTATGTTCCCACTTGTGGGCCTGCAGTAGCACTATGGGCACTCCTGCAGGCCAGGAAAGCATTCACGTATGCACAGGGCTGCATGTGGGTAGGGGAGTACTCACCTATCTCCACTACTTCCTGGGGTCCCAGGCCATCCACTTTCAGCTGTACAGCTGGGTGGGTCTCTCAGGCACCCTATTGCATTGTGTGGGCATCCTCTGTTGAACTATGAACATCTATTTAGTTGTAGTTCAAAGGGGGAAAGATAAAGGGACCAGCTCACTCTGCCACGTTGCTGATATCGCTCTGCCTCCACATTTTCTTTATCCATTCATCTGTGGATGGACATTTGAGTTGTTTTCATATCTTGGCTATTGTGAAAAATGCTGCGGTAAACTTGAGAGTACAGATATCTCTTCAAGATCTTGACTTTGATACCTTTGGATAAATAACCAGAAGTGGGGTTGTTGGATTATACGGTAGTTTTATTTTTAAATTTTTGAGGAACCTCAATACTGTTTTCCATAATGGTTGTACTGATTTACATTCTCACCAACAGTGTACCAGGGCTCACTATTCTCCACATCCTTGCCAATACTTGTTATCTTTTTTTAAAAAATAATAGCTATCCTAACAGTTGTAAGACGATGTCTCATTGTGTTTTGTTTTTTTTTTTTACTATTGAGTTGTATGAGTTCCTTATATATTTTTGATATTAACCTCTTATCAGATATGTGGCTTGCAAATATTTTCTACCATTCTATAGTTTACCTTTTCATTTTGTTGGTTGGTTCCACTGTTCAGAAGCTTTTTAGTTTTTAGTTCCCATTGGAATATTTTTGCTTTTGTTGCTGGTGCTTTTGGTGTCATATCCAAAACATTTTTGCCAAGACCAAATCTCCCAAACATAGGGAAATTTTTTCCCTATGTTTTCCTCTAAGTTTTATGGTTTAAGGGCTTACTTTTAAGTTTTTAATTCATCATGAGTTGATTTTTGTGTATGGTGTAAGACAAGGGTCTAATTTCATTATTTCACATGTGAATATCCAGTTTTCCCAAAACCGTTTATTGAGATTATCGTTTCCCCATTGTGTATTCCTGGCACATTGAAGATTAGTTGGCCATAGATGTACTGGTTTATTTCTGGGCTCTCTATTCTGTTCCATTGGTCTATGAGTCTGTTTTTATGCCAGTATTATACTGTTTTGATTACTATAGCTTTGTAATATAATTTGTAATCAGGAAGTGTAGTGCCTCCAACCTTGTTCTTCTTTCTCAAAAAAGCTTTGGCTATTCAGGGTCTTTTCTGGCTCCACATGAATTTTAGGATTGTTTTTTGTGTTTCTGTGAAAAATGCCATTGGAATTTGGTAGGGGTTGCATTGAATTTGTAGATTGCTTTGGATACTATGGGCATTTTAACAATGTTAACCAGTCCATGAGCATGAGATTTCCATTTATTTGTGTCTTCTTCAATTTCTTTCATAAATTTACAGTTTTCAGTGTACAGATCTTCTACCTCTGTGGTTAAATTTATTCTTAAGTATTTTATTCTTCTGATGCTATTGCGAATTGGATTGTTTGCTTAATTTCTTTTTAGGATAGTTCATTTTTAGTTGTATAGTGATGAGCATGGCTGCCTTCCTACCTACTATTATAATTTACATTTTCCACTCAAATATCTGATAGAAACAGTACAAAAGGAAAGTGAGTATAGAAAACCTTCTCATGTCTTTTTTTAGTGTAGAGCAATCAAGCACCAAAAAAGAATAGCTGCATGAAAATAGCCCAAGGAAACTTTATTGGAAAGCTCTAGGCATTACTTTGGAGTTGTGAATTTTTTCTCCTGAAATATCAAGAATTTATGAAATTCCAGTTATTATTTAAGGTCAAATATGCAGCTTTTCATGACATCCTGAGTATGAGCACTTTAAAAAATTACCTTTATAAATAAGACTACTCTGTCTTCTGTAGTCTCCAGAGTAAGTATGTGATCTTCACAAATGTAATGCATTCAACTCTCTTTAGCTTATATTTTTATTAATTTGTTTCCTAACAAATCAATTGTGTGTCAGTTGTTTCTGTGCATCCTAATAAGCCCGAAATCACCATGGTTATTGAGTTCCTATCATATAACGTATAGGAAATAAAAGGGAAAAATGAAAGAGAACAAGTATTGGCTGAAAACTTTTTAAGATGGACACTCTAATTCATTCACTGAACAAATGCTTCCATGTCCTATGCCAAGAGTTGAGGATACTTCAGTGAACAAGTCAGTTGTGGTTCCTCCTTCATTGAGCTTACTATCTTATGTGGTTGACAGGCATTGAATAAGTAAAGTGAAGCTAGTGTGATGAGAAGGGAAGAAGAACTGAGGACCAAAGCAATATGATTTTTTATGTATTTTACAGGTTCAGAAACTGAGACTGAGTTGGGCTAAGAGCCTTGCTCAAGCCAGCAAGTGATAGAAATGGCGTTAAACTCAGCTCTATCTCTTCCCTTCACCCCCTGCATGTCTACCTTGCCATGTTCGAGGCATTGTCCTAGGTGCTGAACATTCAAAGGACTTAAGATTACAGACTACAGTCTTGTTGGAGAAATAGAAATATACCTCAAAAGGAAAATGTCAGTATAGACTAATATTCTCGGACAATAGTTTATGAGTTTCAGTGTGGGCTGAAATGGTTGGGAAAAAGCATTGAGGGAGAAAATGTAAGTAGGGTCCTGGAGGAGGCAACAAATCTTAAATAAATATATAGGATGGAAGATGGATGAGAAAGCATTCCACATAGAAAACCTAGAATTGTGTGTGCCTAGTTAAAGAAATAATTTGACTGAGCTGTTGTTTCTTTTACGAAAATTTTGGGAGAGATGATTGAAAAAATACTTGGGATCCTTGAATAGTAAGATAAGAATTTGGATTTCATTCTGTTGTTCAGTGATCAGAAAACTTTTTCCTTAAAGTAGAGTAAATATTTTAGATTTTGATGGCCATGCAATCTCTATTGCAACCACTCAGCTCTGCTGTTGTAGTGTTAAAGCAGCCATAGACAATAGGTAAGTGAATAGTTAAGGCTATGTTCCAATAAAACTCTGCTGAGGCTGCTGTAGTTAATGGTGATAAATTCAAAGCTTTTAAGCAATAAATTTACAAATAGGTGCTTGGGGAAGTGTGATCTGGTAGTGCTGTGTTAGTGATGATAAAGAGAGGAATAAGTGACATAAAGGAAATCAACTGGAAAACTTTTCCATTGAGGAAGCTCAGGGTATTATGGAAGAAAACATGGGTGGCAAGAGGTGCACAGCTTCTATAAAGGAAAAGACGAGTGAAAAACTTACTAAGAAGGAAATATTGATGATGGTTGGCAGCTGACCAAATGTGGAGGATGAGGGAGTCAATGATGTCTCCAAGAAGGTAAGTGTAAGAGGGGAAAAGTGGTGGAAGGCAATTCTAAGAGGAAAAGACAGTAAATGAACACCACTGGGCTGTGGAACAGAGGAATATCACTTCTGTAATCAAGATCAAATAAGTAAGTCTTGGATCTGAGACCTGGTAAAGAAACTCAATCTGACATATCTAAATGAAGCTAGGAGTATCTAAGAAGCTAACATGGCCCAGGTCAATCAACACTATTTGACCTTTGGCAGAAGAAAATATCACCATTTCTAGAGGTGAGAATCCCCAGTTGGAATCTACATATTTCCATAAGTTATGTTCAATATATTATGAACCTACTATTAAAATTTACCAAACAGGGGCCGACCCTGTGGCCGAGTGGTGAAGTTCGCACTCCCCACTTCGGTGGCCCAGGGTTTCACTGGTTCCGATCCTGGGCGTAGACATGGTACCACTCATCAGGCCATGTTGAGGTGGCATCCTACTTTCCATAACTAGAAGAACCCACCACTAAAATATACAGCTATGTACTGGGGGGATTTGGGGAGAAAAAGCCAAACAAACAAACAAATAAAAGATTGGCAACAGTTGTTAGCTCAGGTACCAATCTTAAAAAAAAAGAAAAAAATTTACCAAACACATAAGGAAACAAGCCACCTTGGGTGCTACACAACAGAAGTAAAAAAAGTGTGTTTCAACTTCCAAAGTCTTCAGATATATGAAATAACTGTGCATGAAATCTGTAAAACCATGACATTTTAAAATTTAAATAAATGAATTTAAATGTAATACATTTAAAGAAATACACAAGTGACCAGGGGCTGGCCCCATGGCCGGATGGTTAAGTTCACGCGCTCTGCTGCAGGCGGCCCAGTGTTTCGTTGGTTCGAATCCTGGGCGTGGACATGGCACTGCTCATCTAAACCACGCTGAGGCAGCATCCCACATGCCACAACTAGAAGGACCCACAACGAAGAATATACAACTATGTACCAGGGGGCTTTGGAGAGAAAAAGGAAAAAATAAAATCTTTAAAAAAAAAAAAAAGAAAGAAAAAAATACACAAGTGACCAAAATCTATCAAAAATTACAAAGGAAGTTTGCAAAAGAATTAATTATAATTTTAGACATCACAAATATAATTGCTAAAGTGTAAAACTCAATGAATGAATGAAGCAGTGTAGATACAGATTAAGTGGGTATAGTGTTTAAAGAAATTATCCAGAATGCACCACAGGAAGACCAGGAAATGCAAAAGTAAGAAAAAGAGGATAAGAGTCATGAGAAAGTCTACAATACTTCAAATCAGATTTCCAGAATGTGAAAATTGGAACTATGCATAAGTGGTAATGATTGAAGAGTTAATGATTCAGAAACATGACGTTAAAAACACAGAAGAAAGAAAAAGAAATCCATGTCTACACAATGTAGCAAAATTTCAGAAAGCTCGAAAGAGACTATTATGAAAAAATGACCTACAGAAAATTCCATGGATAACAACCTCTTCAACAGCAACAACGAAAACCAGAAGAATGTGACTGCTTCACAATTCTAAGGAAAAATAGCTGTCAAAGTAGAATTGTGGGAACGTCTGTCCAGAACAAGGGCAAATATGGGAATTTTTAGATTTAAAAAAATAAATGAGAGGTTTACTGCTGCAGATCTTCACTAAAGAAACTTTAAAGATATGCAATAAGTAGGCTTTTAAATGGAATTGGTTTGTGTTTGAATGCTGTGTTGACCCTTCTCTAGTTGCACGACTTCAGCGTTACTCTCTCTGAGCCTTGGTTTACTTATGTTGAAAATGAACATAGCATTGAATTCACATCAAGTGACTAGCATGGTTCCTGGCATAGAACATGAGCATGTATTTGGTGAACAGTGAGAGAGAGAGCCGTGGAGCCACGGAAGGGGAGAAAACTTATGGATAACCCCCATAGTTCCATCCTTTTTTATGTTGCGTGACTTCTTCCAGATCAAGTTTATCTGTGAGCATCTGCATTGATTGGGCTCAGTATGTCCTTTTACTATCATGTTGTATTGATAGGGCTCTTTGAATTTTAGGCTCATTGACTTTTGTAGAAGATAGATATATCAAAAGGCCTTTAGGCCAGTAGGTCAACGTGTATATGATAAACATGGAGGCATACTAAGGACATGCTGAAGCACTTGTTCATGGTTATATAGATTAATCATGGAATCAGTGTGCTTTTTATTTCCTAGAAAATTTTATAATATAAGCGAAAAAAGAAAAACCCAATTAGAAATTAGCTTGTCATTCAAATTCCTCTTTAACTTGATGTCGTTGAACCTATTCAGCTGTACCACACTCTACTCCCCTGTGTGAATTATCTTCTCCTCCTTTTTGGCTCCATCCAACACACTGAACTTGTTCAGAGTGCAGGCCTTTTTCAGTTCTTTCTCCATCTGGAATATCCATTTAATTTTCTCCAAGATTTTACCCATCTTTCCATTTCAGGCTCAAAAATCATTCTTCTTACTAGGCTCTCACCAACAATTCCTCTTCACTGTTAATTCCTCTGCTCTGATGACAAGTCTTGTCTTATCACACAGTTTGCATGCCCTCACTTATTCCACAAATGGTGTTTTATCTCCCAAACAAGGTCTAGAGAATACAGACAAGTACATAATTCGTTCTTTCCCTGCTTAGTAACCATGCTGGGCGTATAATAGGAACTCAATCAGTCAAAGAATGTGTGCATAAAAGTCTCAACTTAAAATGAATTTCTCAGGATGAAAGGTGTTTACATCTAAAGAGCTATTCATTTGAGGCTGGAGGGACACACCATTTGTTACTAGCCTATAAGTCATCTTACTGAGTCTCGTTAGTCTACCAATTTGTCACCACACTTTAAAGGTTGTTTGGTTTAAAAACCATTAAACTTTTTAGTGGGAGAAAAACCTGTCCCCAGTCTCTTTAATAAAGGCTTAATAACCATTTCTTTCACTTTCTGTATAAATAATTGCACAACATATTTCAGGGGAAGGAAAAAGAAGTGTATACTAACACAGGCCCCTGTAATTACCACAAACTCTTCATTATTTTTGTCAATAGCTTACCCCTTAGCCCTGGAAATAATCTCACCCATTAGATAACTATTTAAGGCTATTGAAAAATAGCCAATCTTTGAAAAATGAAATATCACCCTTGCTCCCTGTTTTTTTTTCATTTTAAAGACATGGTAAGACACTGATTCTAATATATGTAACAATAGACAGTTATAGGAGGATAGAAAATTTGAAGCTTGTTTCTAAATCCAATCTAAATATGGATTTATGTGGGAATTTTTGTTGCCCCTCCCCTGCACATTTTATCTCTACCCTCCAGGCATTCAATAGATCGGTCCTTTCATTCAGAGAGACTAAAACTGCTATTATGTAAAAATCATCTCTCCAGTTGGTGAAACAAAATCCTAGGATTTTAGCACATGTCTAATTATTAGACATGTGGTCTATAATGTCAAATACAGATTTAAAATCCTTGCTGAGAATTCAAATGGCTTTACATTTAGCCGAAACAATCTGCCGAGTCTCTTATTAGTGAGTTGGAGGCAGATTCCAAAGATTTTGGTCTGACCCTTTAGTCTATTTCACTGTAACTGAATCATTTAATCAGATTTCTATAAAACTCTGGGCATAGTGCAGTGAAATGTTAAGCACATCTTGCTCATTAGGAAAAAAATGAAAAACTCATCAGCCTTGAAATTCAACCATTTCTATTAAATGTCTACATAAAATGCTACCACAGACACTGGGTCTGGGCTGGTCTAATCTGTGATATAGCCTATAGAGGAGATTTTAAAAATATATAGTCTATTTCATACTACTAACCTTTCTATGGGACAAACCAATAAAAAACCAATGAAAAGAAATTCAAAAAGCATATTTTACTTTATCAGCTGTTTAAATGTCCCATTTTATTTTTTTAATTGGGAATTTTGTTGGTGTCATTCTGTAAATAAACTCAAATGTGGATGAGAATAAAGATTATTTCATAACCATGTATTTGGTCAGTAAAAACTGAAATTTTTGAGATTTATCACACAACAACAGATGTTCGTAATATACTACAAATCATCTACCACACAATTCATTACTGATAATTAGGTCCCAATTAGAAAACTTAAAAAAACAAAGAAAGAAAGAAAAACTATACTTTGGGAACTGAAGTCAAAGACATAAACCTGTGAGTAAGGACTCATTTCTTTTTACCTCATTCTGGACCACAATCTCTGTGAGGCAGGGAGCACTGAATCCCCAGCACCCCAGATACTGAGGGGCTCATAACAGTTGCTCAAGAAAACGATTGTGGATGATTGCATGGGAAGCAGTTACACTGTGAGAATTTCAAAGCATTTCTTGGTTGGAATAAAGTCTGGGGCAAACAAAAATTTTCTTACAAAAATATTCTGATCAGACATCAGTAGTCAGGTATATCAGATAATCATTGCTTGATGAGAACTCTTTTGTAACAGGAATGACTCATTCCTATGTATACACTCCACCCCCATCCTCAGCACAGCCCCACGTGGTTTGGAGAGAAGAGATTCCTAACTTCCAGCTGAGGGACCTGAGGCTTGCTCACTTGGTTATTTATGCATCCATCCATTCATTCAATCATATAAGCATGTGCTAGAAAATGGCTTTAGTTCCTGCCCTCCAGGAGTCGCAGACCTTAGGGAGAGCTAGGCAGTGACCCATCGCCGTAGAGGGCAATTGCATCCATAGACTCCTTTACAGGCCCGGGCACAGTTGCTCAGAGAAGGAGGAGGAAAGGATTAACTTCCTAGGGTTTGGGAGGGGGAAGGTATAAAGGCTTAACAGAAGGGGTCAAGCTTGGGGGATTGTGCAGGCAGATGAGCAATCTGAGGGTTTTCAGATAGAGGGAGCGCTTTGCCCAGAAACACAGAGGTGTGAAAAACATCCGTGTGCCCAGTCCAAAGAGTAGAAATAGGTTGATAACAGGAGGGCAGTGTGTGTGTGCACTTGTGTGTGAGTGTGTGTGGTGGGAGATGGGTGAGAGATGGAGCAAACTGAGCAAGATCATCAATACCTTGCTCCTTCATCTCGCCAAGGAGGTTGCGTTTCACCTGTAGGGGATGCAAAGCTTGGGAAGACTTGTAAGTGACGTTGGCTTGTCCAATGAGCATTTAGAAAATGATATTTCTTTCCTTTACATTTTCAAGACTATTTTTGACTTACTAACACCTTTCAGTGTAATATAAAAACCCTTGAATCCCTCCCTTACCCACTAGTTTTTTCCCTATATTTTCAGATGATTTATCATGAAGGAATTTTAACTAAAAATATTTATTTAGGGCCAGCCCAGTGGCACAGCGGTTAAGTGTGCACATTCTGCTTTGCCTGCCCAGGGTTTGCAGGTTCAGATCTGGGGTACAGACAGGGCACTGCTTGGCACGCCATGCTGTGGTAGGCATCCCATAAATAAAGTAGAGGAAGATGGGCATGGATGTTAGCTCAGGGCCAGTCTTCCTCAGCAAAAAGAGGAGGATTGGCAGCAGTTAGCTCAGGGCTAATCTTCTTCAAGAAAAAAAAAATTATTTAGACTCAGTATGTTAATAGCATTATACAGTTCATTAAAAAAACCTTTATTATATATAATTGTTAAATTATAAATTATTATATATTAAATTATAAAACTTGAACACATTTTGCCATGTAACAAATAACATATGCAGTTTTTGTTAGTGCTCATTAAGTTTGTAGACAAATGATTTGTCAATGAATCAATTTTGAAATGACATTCATTTTATTTCATGTTGGGAATTAATGTATGTTAAAATATTGGTTAAAGTAGAGCTATATTTTTCAGCATCAAAAAAGACCCAAATTACTTTTATCAACTGATTTTTGAAATTATTAAATTTCATGCTAAAAAACTCAAGAACCATATAGATAATGTCCATGTTTTATTTCTAAATAAAAATATCAGAATGACTTTTTGCAAGCATTCTTCTCCAAGTAACATATTTTGAGCATAATTTTTACTTCTAATAAATGAAAAGTCAAATCGGGTTTAATAATTGCTACATCTTCTCTTATTAGCATTGTGTTTTATAGCACAAGAAGCCTTAAAGGTGCCATATAAATATTTGATTTGATATAGCAACTTATGTATTTGGTGATGTTAATCTTGAGAAAAGTTTTATGTTCCTCTTAAATTTGCATTTGACCTTTTTCTTTTTATTTTAACTAATAAGAGTGTACATTACGGAATATGGAACAAAGATGAAAATCTATTGCAAACCATAAAGACCCGTGTTTCTCATCCACAGCGTTTCTGGCATATAACAGACACTCAAAAAATATTTGCTGAAGGAATGAAGGAATCAAACTGCAAAATGGTAATAATGAAATGTATTTCAAAGAGTGTCACAAAGATAAAGTGAGTAATATAACTACAACCAGGCTGGTATGAAAGAGATTCTCAGTAAACTTTTGCTCCTGTCATAGATTGAATTGTGTCTCCTCAAAATTCATATGTTTAAGTCCTAACTCTAATACCTGAGAGTAAGCTGACTTGGAGATAGGGGCTTTACAGAAGTAATTAAGTTAAAATGAGGTCTTAGGGTGGGCTCTAGTCCGTATGACTGGTGAATTTATGAAACGGGAAATTTGGAGACAGACACACACTCAGGGAGAATGCCACGTGAACATGAAGACAGAGATCTGGGTGACGCTTCTACACACCAAGAAATGCCAAGGATTTCCAGCAAAACACTAGAAATGAAGGGAGAGGCATGGGACCGATTCTTCCTCATAACCCTCAGAAGGAGCCAACTCTGCCGACACAATCTCAGACTTCCAGCCTCCCAGCTGTAAGAAAATAAATTTCTCTTGTTTAAGCCACTGAGTTTGTGGTCCTTTGTTATAGCAGCCCTAGAAAACAGATCCAGCTCCCGCGCCCCATTCCAGTTTATGTCCTTAGCCTCCTTTCAAATTTTGTGACAAATGCTATAAAGGGAGAATGCAAATTGGAGCCCAGACATTTAATGAAATCTTGAAATAATTACAGCATGTCAAGAGAACTTTGGAAGCACTTCATGACGTTTGAATCATAAAAAACCTCCCTTTGGATTACATTTATATGGAGTTTACGCTGTGTGTAGCTGTAAGTTACAATAACATTTCATTTTTTCAAAATGACTCAATAGAAATTTAATTCGCTCAACCTCAAATTAGATTTTGTCATTGAATTTTTGAACCACAAAAACCTTTTATATACTCTCAAGATTTTTGATCATACAAGTGCAATTTCAAGATGAGTCAAATGCCTTGATTCTGAGAAAGCATCATGCCAGCTGTCTCCACGGGGCAGACGAGGGAGCTACGGTGGATATTTTACATTGTATTATACAAAATTGCCTGGTTCTCTGCTCCTGAAAAGAACTTCTCATGCCCCAGGGAGCTTTGTGGGGTTTTACAACTAGAAATTTCTCAAATCCTCAGCAAGCATCTTAGAATGCCAGCCCCATCTCACTCTTTCCAGATCCCAGGCTCTGTGCAGGGGGTACTGGTACTAAGCAATTTGTGTAGTTAGGAATGAGGATGCCAGGTGTAAAGTGCTCACTGTCAGCTTGGGGACCCTAGTGTGCCAGCTGGGGGGGTATGCAGCATCCTCTTCTTCCTGCGACCCACTGGGAGTTCAAGCCTTCTGGGTACATCTCTGTCATTGCCCTTTCTACCCTGTATTACATTTATAATGATCTTATGATGTGTCTGTCATGTCAACAGACTTCGGGTTCTTTGGCAGCAATGCCTGCATCTTATACTTTCCTATACCTGCAGCAGCTCGCACCAATGCCTGGCCTAGAGAAGGCACAGGCCCTTCCTTAGTGTTGGTGCAGAGCAACACTCTGTTGTTTAGCCTTGCTGAGCCAGCCTGAGGGCCAGCAGAAAACACACCTCTCAGCGCTGTCCCACTGAAGGTCAAGGGAGCTGGAGTATTTCCACACCAACTCCCATCAGCCACTGGTTGAAGCCTGGGAATCAATTCCCCATCCTTCTGTCTTGTGTATATAGGCAGAGCTGGCATCCAGAGAGAGCCCTCGGGCAAAACCAGGCAGGTGCTGGGACGGGTGCAAGTTGGGCAGCGTGCACTGTAGTGACACAAATGAAGAACTGTGAGTGGGGCACTGCAAAATCTACTCTGCCCCTCACTGGTCAACTCCCACCAAACTCCAATTTTGGTGGCTTAAAATCAGTTGAATCCCTAGGCCCATTTAAAGTCCTGCTTTCTCTGGGGTCTCCTCCATAAAAATTTGTCTGGCTCCACTCAGGCCTAGGAGCTTCCTCTGTCCTGATGGCCATACCAACAATGTCTGTAGCAGGCAGATGAGCAGTCGTCCGTGCCCTGCCTCTGTGTTCTTTAGGTTACAGGCAGCAGATACAGCGATGTGATTGTTCGTTCACACGTGTGATATGTGTCAGGGCCTGTGCTAAGTGCTGGAACAGACAGGGGCTCCTGGCCTCTCAGAGCTTATAGTCCAAGGAGGAGAACAGCTACCTCGTATCCAACCACAGCAATAACAACAATGACAATTACAGGTAAATTGGGAGCCATTCATGAAGGTAAATGGAGGATGTGATGCAGTACTGTAGTAGAGACAAAAGGGTTAAGCCAGAGGAGGAAGGGTTGGGGAGGCTGCCCCTAGGCAGTGGGGGCTGGTAAGAATTTTCCAGACAGCATCGTATCATTCACGGAGGCCAAAAAGTGAGAAAGAGCTTGGTGCACTAGTGGAACTGAAAGTGTTCCCTGCTTATTTGATGTATTTACATTGCAGGAAACAAATCAAGTACAGGAAAACATAAAGAAGAAAACACACATCCCACTGAGAGGAGAGCTGTCCATTGACTGTTCTCCCTCCCTATTCTCACAACACGCACAGACACACACATACACACACACAAACACACAGCAATGTTTTCACAAATTCCCAGACCTTTGGAGGTACGGAGCACTGAGTCGATTTGGAATTGGATGCTGCACCAGGTGGATAAAGAGCACTATGTCCGTGTAAAGAGAAATCCATTCTCATAGCTTTCCAGGATAGATTACCAAGGCTTCCTTGAGTTTATTTTCACAAGTCAGACTGTATAGCTTCGTGGATGCAACTTTGACATAATCTAGTTTACAGATGCTTTTTAAAAAAAAAAAATAGTGTAGGGCATGGAGTCTCTCTGGAGATTGGAGATAACATGTCGGCCTTGGCCCCACAGGAGCTGGCCATGTCCAAGGATCCAGGAATCAGTTATTTTATCTTCACGTCTGATTCCTGAGGGACAAATGCTGTCAGTCTCACTGTGGATCGAAGCAGGGAATATGATTTTAGTCAGAAATTGCCTCCTGTCTGCTGCAAATTGGACTGAGGAAGAGAGGAAGTTGAATTTCCCAAAGCTGAGTCAATTTTAGATTTAATCCTTGGAGTGGCTAATTCATTCATTCCTTCACATCCACGTAGTAGGCATTTATCGATCATCTATTAGGTTATTTATTAGGTGTTGAGCATATAAAGCAAAAAGCAATAAAAAATTACCAAGAATAATCAAAGCAATACTAATAGCTAATATTTCTCCATGAAGCCCTTACTAAAGTCCAGGTGAGGGTTTAAGTGCTTTGCTTAAATTATTCTCACAGCTCCATGGGGTAGGTGCTATTTCTGCACCATTATGTGCATTAAGGAAACAGACTCAGAGAGGTTAAGAAACATGTCCCTGTCATGGAGCTAGTAGTTCCAGAGTAGAATTGAAAACCAGGCCATTTGGCTCCGGTCTCTCCCTCTACTCAAACTCCAGATCTCAAAGAGCTTGCGCTTTCATGAGGAAGAAAACCAATAAAAAAAGAGAGAAAAGTTTAATAAAGTGGATAATATATTGAGTGCTTGCTACATGTATGACTTCGATCAATCCTCACAATCACTCTCTGAAGAGGACACTGTTATCATTTTTCTCCATTTACAGATGGGGAAACTGAGGCACCAAGCAGTTATAGAACTTGCTTGAGTTCGCATAGTGGGTGAAGGGTGGAGCCAATGCTTGGAGGCAGGCGGTCTGGCCCCATAGCCTATGCTTTTGACCTTTTCTCTCTGTCTCCTGATGTTGGGTAAAGTGAGCATGCAGGGCTGTGATCAGAAAGAGAATGTATCAAAAATAGGTTGGATGAGGTAGAGGAGGGGTCTTATAAGAGGGGAGCTTGAGCTGAATTCTGAAGGGCATGCAGTATTGGGCCAGGCGAAGATTGGGAGGAGAGGATGCCAGCCATGGGAGCAGCCTAGGAGGGACGCGGAGGGAAGAGGGAGCCGTGTTTGTTCCATCAAACTGCAAGTGATTCTGTTTTGTTCTAATACAAGGCAGGATGGGGGAGTAAAAAAAAACATGAGGGGGGACATTAGGTCCAAGCCAGGGTATGAAATGTCCTTGTATGCCACGTGAAGGAGTCTGGGTCTTGTTCAGGTAACGAGGAGCCATAGATGGGGCTCTAGCAGAGCAGTAGCAGTGTCAGATCCATGCTTGAGAATGATCATTCCAGCTTGTGGGCCATCCAAAAGCTGGCACACCCGAGGAGCAGGCCATCCCAGGCTCTCTTGCAATGAGAAGACAGTAACTTGCAGGCTAGGATGGTAGCAAGGAGGATAAAGACAAGTGGAGGGATTCAAGCAATTTTAGGAGGTAAACCAAAAGAAAATGTGATTGGATGCATGTGGGGGGCAGAAGAAGAGGGGTGAAGGATGACCTCAGGTTTTTGACTTGAGCAAGTGGGTAGAAGGTGGGCCGTTTCTTGAGGCAGGAGGCTGGAATAGATTTAGGCTTGGCGAGGACAGGGTCCGAGGCAGATGTGTGGAATTTGAGGAGTTTGTGGGAGAACCTGATGGATGCCCAATAGACAGTCTAATGTACAGTCTGGAACCCAGGAGAGGGGAAATCCAGACTGGTGTAAGAATTGGGGGAGAGTGAGCTTATTTATAGGTGTTTTTTCAAACTTTGGAGTAGTTGAAGGTGTCAGTTCTAGGGTTATGGGACCTCTTTACAGCTGGTAAACTCATACCTGAATCTCAGAAATAATCTCCTCAAATATAATAGTTCATTTTCTGTTGAAAAATTCAATAATATTCTGCATCAGCCTAGCTCTTCGCAGTTTTCCCAGGGCTTTCATATACATTATCTCATTAAAATAAAGTCTGGTTGGCAACGCAGAGGGTGAGGGTTCATCTCTAAAAATAAGAATGGCACTTTGAAGGTCTGTATAACTTCCAGATTGCTAGTTAGCCAGGGGCAGGGCTGGGATGAGCGCAGTGTTGCTCAGATTTTGATGTGCACTGGAATTGCCTGGGGATCTGGCAGATTCTGATTTAGGGTTGGTGATGGTGTCAGTGGCGGTGGTAGTTGGTGACATCAGTGGTGGGACTCTGTATTCTAACATACTCCCAGGTGATGTCACTGCTTCTGCTCTGAGATGCACTTTGAGTATCAAAGGACTAGAGAACAGATTTTCTCTCTCCTTGTTCAGCACCCTGTTCATTAAGCCTTGTTGAGTCAAGATCTAAAACTAAGAGTGGGCAACACAAGGTGAGCCATTTACTGCTAGAATTTCAAGGGATGGAATGTTTCTTATCTTAGAAGTAAAACTTTGAGAACTTGTGATTGACCTTACTCTTTTGCAGATGATAAAGCCATGGTTTTTTGCAGAGAGGGAGCTGACACACCCAACGAAACTGGCATCTGGGTCAGAATAAGAAAGGATCCCTGGTTTCCTGGCTCAGAATCCAGTGCTTGCCACACCTTGTTGTCCCCTTTGCATATTCCGAGGCATATGGAGTTCAACAGGATCCAAGAGACTTGGGTAAATGCCAAGTCATGTGGGCTCCTTAATCCTGAAGTTTGCCCTGCTGAGTCCAATCTGGGAACAATGTCCTGGCTTAGGGGTGAGGGGAGGGAAAGGTTTGTTTCAGGTATAATTAATAAACATACTCAAATGCAAAAGGACAGAGAGGAGAGGTATCACTTTTTAAGAAAATAATTTTATTGAGGCAACATTGATTTAAAATTGTGTGAATTTCAGGCATATATTACTACATTTCAGCTTCTGGATAGACTGCATCATTTCACCACCAATAGTCTAGTCTTTATCCATCACCATATATATGTGCCCCTTTACCTCTTTTGCCCTCCCACCACCCCCTTCCTCCCTGGTAATCACCAATCTGTTCTACTTATCTATTTATTTGTTTATCTTCCACATATGAGTGAAATCATACTGTATTTGTCTTTCTCTGCCTGACTTATTTTGCTTAGCGTAATACCCTCAAGGTCCATCCATGTTGTTGCAAATGGGACAATTTTGTCTTTTTTATGGCTGAGTAGTATTCCATTGTATACATATACTGCATCTTCTTTATCCATTCATCTGTTGATGGGCATTTGGATTGCTTCTAAGTCTTGGCTATCGTGAATAATGCTGTGATAAATATAGGAGCGCATATATCTTTTTGAATTAGTGTTTTCATGTTCTTTGGATAAATACCCAGAAGTGGAAGACCTGGATGGTATGGTATTTCTATTTTTAATTTTTGAGGAATCTCCATACTGTTTTCCATATTGGCTGTACCAGTTTGCATTTCCACCAGTAGTGTATGAGGGTCCCTTTTCTCCACATCCTCTCCAACACTTGTTATGTCTTGTCTTGTTAATATTAGCCATTCTGAAAGGTGTCCATCACTTTGGGTGTTAAAACCAAAAGGTATTAGGCCAAGTTCCAGTCCTGGGTTCTGACAGGAAAACTGGGTTGCCACTGGTCCCCGATTTAGCTCTCCTCTGCCCCACTGCCTCTGAGTTACAGAGTTACACTTTTAAAGCCCGATTAGTCCAGCTGCGATGTGCCTTTTGTCACCAGCTACGGTATCATTTTTCATGCACTCTTTATGTTCATATTTAAGTCCAGTCATCTTTAATTTAAATTTTGCTGAAAACAGCCATATTGCTGCAAGTGTAAATGAAGGTAGATGAACATTAATGGTGTCAGCTCACAGCTGTTCATAAGTTAAATAGTTATTGCTCACCCCCCCAGATCTCTGTTTGAAATGCCTAAAATGTTCAATTAGAAGCATAAAGAGCTTTTCTTCATCATTGTTATTAGGATCAGGTTCAGGCTGAAGAAGTTGCGTGTGGTATGAGACACGGAAATCAGACTGAAACTCCGTTAATTAAACAGAACTAGTTTATGTTTGAGAGGAGTCTGCAGAAGCTATGTTGTTTTTGCAAATTTATTACATTTTCTTAAAAGTGTCTAGATTAATGCTACATTAATTACTGGTGGGTAGGCACCCTGCAGCATATGTTGCTATTAATTGTATCCATTATCACAAAATAAACATCTTTTTATAAAAACAAATGATGCTTCATTTTAATATGTGGCTTGAAACACCCTCCTCCACAGCTGTTGCTACTTCTGTTTGGGTGCTTTTGCTACAAAAGACCACCTGTTACAATAGACATTTCATTTGTTTTTATTTGAAAAAAAAAAAAAAACTCTTAGAAAACAAAACTCCGCCTCCTCAAAGTACAATAATCTTAAAAAAAAAAAAAAAAAAAATGAAGACCCAGAGGAAATTTGCATTTTTCCCATCAGAATTTCTCAACACTAGGGTGGCCCATATACCTTCAGTCTTTTAGCCCTGACCCCTCGGTCTGGATCTGCTTGATTTTTAGGTCTTGAAGGATCTCATTCTGCTGTAAACTTCTTTGTGTTGCACATGGAGAAACTGAGAGCAGTTGGTATCGACTCAAGGCAGACCCATTTTCCCCAACTCTGTAATGGGTTCCTTTTGTTCTCCAGTATTTAGCTTTTTGACTGCATCAGCCTGTGGACTGCACTGACTGGCTGTGTGACCTTGGGCAAATTTCCCAACCACTATGATCTTTGGTTTCCTTCACTCCATAAAGGGATGAATAGCTAATTCATCAGAGTTGATGTGAAGATGAAATGAATTTATATATTTCCTAGAATAGTGCCTAGGATGTGATAGGTCCTCAAAAATGGTGACTATTGCAGTAATAACTGCTGTTGTTCTCATTGCTGTTAGTTCAAGTAATGCACATTTCACAGTCCATTCTTAAAGCATTTGGTCTAATGGTAAATGACTTGTCACCACTAGCGTGGAGCTCCTTCAGAGCCTTGAAGTGCTGCTTTTCTGTACTGTCCTTGCTCTATGGTTGTTATTCAGTGTTCATGAACAAAAAAAATGTAACTATAAATTAAACTGAAGTTGAATCGTAAAGGGACACGCTATATACAGTAGTAGTGACTAAATCCAAAAATTGAAATTGCCAGCAATTGTTGGGAAGACTTTCTTATCATTGGCCACTTTTCCACCCCTTTAAATAAAAAGAAAAATTAGCTTAGCATTCTTAGACTGATCACAAATGATCAAGGACTTCATTTTGCATCTTATGGAACCACAATGCCATTCGTTCATTCATTCATTCATTGACTTTGGAATTCCTGTTTGTAGGGGAGGACTCTGCACAGAGGCACAGATGGTAGTAGTTGTACAAGAAATGTGAAATGCTTTCTTTCTTCATGAACTGTATGTGTGAGGAATAAAAGTAGATGGGACTACAGTCTCTCACCTTGGAAAATTTGCAATTTGGCTGAAAGGCAAAGGTGTGATGCCTGACACAAGGTGAGTACTCTGGTGGCCATGGGCTGGAGAGAAAGAGAAATAAGATCCTGGGCGAAGTTTGTTTCCAAGAGCCATTCTGGCGGGTGCTGCTTCTGCAAGCCTGCACGGTCCCTGGCGGAGAAGGCCATGTCCCTGAATCAGGGTTGCCTTCTGTCTTTAGCCTCATGCCACATATGCTCAGATTTATTATTCTGCCAGATCACCATGCCTTTGTTTTCATAGTTTTGGTGAGATATTTATAGCCTTTCATGAAAATAAAATGTTTGGAAACTGCTGATTGTGACAAATCCAGCCTCTTGGAGATAATGTATTTTGCATATTAAAGGTTCAGAGAGTTATTTAATAAATACATCATTTTAATTTCTTAAAATTATTGTTATCATTGATATGGAGTTCTTTTTCAATGAAACCCGTATGAAGATCTCCCAGGACGCTAGTGGTCTGCCCTGAGCCAGCTGGAAGCTTGGTCATCTTCCCCTAAACTAACCATAGAAGTGGAAGGAGAAAGTCTCTGTTCACTCCCCATCTCTGTGATCTGTGATGGTCTGCTCCCTGCCCACTTCTTTCAACACGCCTAATTGGTTAGTGGTAGTGACACAAGTTTTTTTTTTTTTTTTTTTGAGGAAGATTAGCCCTGAGCTAACATCTGCCGCCAATCCTCCTCTTTTGGCTGAGGAAGACTGGCCCTGAGATAACATCCGTGCCCATCTTCCTCTATTTTATGTGGGACACCTGCCACAGCATGGCTTGACAAGTGGTGTGTAGGTCTGCACCCAGGATCTGAACCGGCAAACCCCAGGCTGCCAAAGCAGATCGTGCGAACTTAACTGCTGTGCCACCAGGCTGGCCCCAATAACCCCAGTTTTTCTTTGACTTTGTCACCTAAAAGATATGTGACCTTGGGCAAGTCCTTTACCCTTTTTGAGTTTAAGTTTCCTCATCTGCACAATGAAGATACGAATATCCATCTTCTAGAGAGTTTGTGAGTCAGAATCTAAGTGAGACAAAGAACACGAAAGCATTTTGATTGTGAGGCATGATGCAAATAGATGAGTCCTACTAGCTTTATCATAAACCTTGAGCCTATTTATATTCTTAGCCTGGGCTGCCTCCTGGGTCTAACAATCCAAAAAATTCTTTCCTGCTGTGTAAGAAGAGTGCCTCTCTTTAGTTGTCCTAAAATTCCCCTTCTTAAACTCCAAGCGAGACTGAAGATTGTTTAGCTGGACTGTATGATTTTAGCCTGTAGGAGGGCTCATTTCTTGTTTTAGCCCAGTGCTGTGTGGTACCCATGGCCCCCTGGTTTATGGCTCAGACTCATTCCCTCGCACACGTAGGGAGGCATCTCTGGCATCCCTCTGTTTCATCTCTCTTCCAGACCCAAGACTGCTCTCCTTCTGTCTCAGCCTCTATGTTCTCCTAGGATGTAGGGCCTGAGGGACTTAGTACATTTATTGGTCACACACTTAAAAACATCTCGCAGCTTAGAGGATTGTGGGAGGAGACTGACCAGAAAAAAAGACAAAAAAAAAAAAATTACCGGTACTAATACGCTCATTGAATCTCTCTGCTTGCACGACTTCTTTCCACTTTATTAGGCTACAGTCTTTCTTCTTGGGCCCCTTCCGCTGGACATGCTCTAGTTCAAGCAACCTTAGAAGAACTGATATAGGCATCAGTAAAGAGAGATGAGGGAGCTGGGAAGGAGGGAAGCTCTTAACTGCTCAGGGGCCTGGAGGGAGCATGCTATACCCAAATGAGGACTGCACTAGATAGGATCAATGGTTCCAGACCTGACCTGGAAGTCTTTAAAGGTGGCTGTTATTTTATATATTTCCAATTCTTATGCAAACAAAGCAAATATCCGTCATTTGATCATAAAGGCTATCCTTAATGAGTTCAATACTTTTGGTAGACAAAAATCTTTACAAACAGGAGACTTATGTAGCACATTTTCATAATAAAAAGAATCCTAGGTTGTTAAAACGTGAGAAGCTACTTTTCCAAGGTTGCAGTAATGGTAAGAGTTCGTGGATATTTCCGAGAATGAAGAAGAGAAGACTTTCTGAATCATTTATAAAGAGCTTAGAATTTGATTCTATGCTATAGTTTTCTCTACATTGGAAAAAATTAAAAATTTTACAGAGATTTCTAAAAAGCATCCAACCTTTCATCAACATGATCTTCACTTCATGGTTATGATCTTGCCTCTCTCTCTTGCTAAAGCTTTCCCTAATCCAATAACAAGTGAAGTTTCCAAAACATCCCCAGCTGTTTCATGCTTCTGTGCTTTCTGCCTGAAATGCCCTCTCAACTTATCCAAACTCATACTCATCTCTAGAATTCTAGCTCAGATAGCACTTTTTCTGCAAGGCCTTTCTGCTCCTTCTCAGGCAAATTACTCGAGTTGAATCCTGACACTTTGTTGGTGAGGCTGCTTTCCATGATAGACCACAAATTCCACAGGGCAGGATCTCCAGCCCCGACAGCAGGGTCCGGTCCAGAGTAGGCACCTCAAAGTGTTTATGGAATTAAAGTGAAATGAATCATCCAGTGTCTTTGTCGAGATTTTAAAATAGAAGGAAAAGGAGCAAACATTGACTTTTAGTCCCAGAATTAGTCATATCTCCAACGTCTATTATTTCAATTATACAAAGAAAATGTCAAAACAAAGAAAAAAATCACATTTTGATGACTAAATTGTGGGGGAATAATATTGTATTTTGGGGATTCGAAGCTAAGAACAGAGTGGACTGTGTACTGATAGGGAAGTGACTAGCAAGCAATTTGCTTTTCTGCCTCCTGAGGTAATGGTGAAAGACCCATCAGTAAGGCATTGAAAACAACACAGAGAGTTGAGTGCTTCTCAGAATTTAATGGACATTTGAGTTGCCTGGTGATCTTGTCAAAGTTCATATTTTAGTACGTCTGGGGCCGGGCCTGAGAGTTCACAGTTGTAAGAAGCTCTGAGGCAATTTCTACACTGCTGGATTGAGGACCACTCTTAAAATAACAAGAATCCTGCGCGGATAAAAGGATTAGCTCAACTCTCAATAGCAAAAGCATAGTAATTTTAATCTCAACCAATCATTCAGTTCTATATGTAACAAGCATATAAATACAATCTTGAGCTTTCTGCCTTCCTACCTTGTGATTCAGATATCACCATTAATTTTTTCGCTCTATAAGTCTGATCTTGTACCTGGTTAAATATAAATCGGTTGCTAGGAGAAGCAGTAAACGAGACTTCACAGTGAGAATAGATAGAAAACTTAGCTATTAGGTAGTCAAGTGAGAAGAATAAAAAAGTAAATTATTACCTAGTCTTATTCCTATACATCATACAACTTTCAAGAATAACAGGATATCAATTAAGTGCTAGATATGATCTTCCTCCACATTAAATGTGTTAATTGATACTGCATTGCTTAATCAATCTTGTTGTACACTAATTAAATAGCTGCAGATTTTTTCTCCAGGATGAAAGAACAATTGGTTACTAACCGATAGCAATCAATGTACACTGTAAAATTTTCTCCTCTTGATGAGGAACCTGTGTTTCTTGTTCTATCTTGTGGGACCAGGGAGCTATAAAAGATGGAATACCAGAGATAAGAGAATGTCACCTGTTTAGTTACTAGTTCCTGAATCAAAATGATGAATATAAAGTAGGTCTTGCTATCCGGAAAATAGCAATAATAATAATGATAACAAGAACAAATGTAAAATTAAAAAAATAAATAAATAGGGTCAAACCTATCAGTAGATGAGTGAGGAAACACAAGGTCATGGACTTTATTGGGATCTTAACTCCAGAGGTGGCTCCTGAATATCCGTTTATGTAGGAAGAATTTAGGAGCAGAAATCTGGTTAGAAATTCATGATACTGTCTTCAAGGTGCATTATCATGACAAGTACATATTTTTTAAATAAAAGGCTTTTTGGGAAGGCAGAGGAGGAGCCACTGATAGAGTTCACTGGGAGGCCAAAGCCTCTTGCTCCCACCCCATTCTCTAAGGCCACCCCTTGGAACCACCATTAGCATGAAATGTACAAAGACATCTAACTATATTTTTAAAAATGTGATATGGCCTATAAAGCACTACCCAAATTATAGGGGTTTTTTTCCTATCATAATCGAAAGAAGAAAGAAGTTATAAATGAAAGTGAATGCAGTCTTTCAGACTGTGTTGAACCGATTTTTAAAGAATTGCAAGTGAAGTTTTAAGCGTCCATAAGAATGTAATTAGGCTTCCATTGCTTAATGCATGGACTCAAATTCTGACTTAATTATTCTGCAACTAAATTTATATGTCATTTATGTAGTAAATCTTGGCAATTGCTCTCACAGCTATCATTGGAAATGTAATTAACTTGGGCTAGATAAGTTTTTACAGTGAGAACTAAATGCAGTGTAATGCCAAGGCATTATTTAGAAGGCAAAGGCTAAATACATCTTCTTTCTAAACTTTCTTGTTTGTTTGCAATTGCTTTTCCCAGAAGGCTAAATGCTGAGTTTGTTTTCTTTTGCCGGCTTCACAGTTTAGTCTGCTAATTGGAAGCTTTTCTCTTTCTTTCTTTTTAAGGAAAAGAGTTCTACTCTTTGTATTACATCTTTTACTAAGAATCCAGTTTATTTTTGAAATAGGCTTCTCTGTATATGATAAAGCTGTTTGATTATATTTTCAAAGCTAAGCTCCCTTTGTTTTACTGCAGTTAAATATTAAATTGCTTCTTTTTTTTGGTAATTTGCAACTGAGACTTTCCTAGAAGGAACATTTTACTGAACCTAGAAACTGTATTTTTATGACATATTAAGAATTGGCAATGCTCTGTATGACTTTTGTCATGAAAAATACAAATGGTAGTCAAAGAAAAAGAGATAAAAGCAAAAAGGCAGATTCCCAGGCATTGTGTCCACTCTCTAAGTTGACTGATTAAGTAAGTTGATTGAGAATACATTGATAGGTAATAATTGTCTTCCTACAGGTTTGGGATTTGGATAAATTATGATATCACATCAAAATTATATAATGTAATTTTTTTGTCATCATAAATTAATTTTCCTTTTACTGTTCAGTTGGTGAGTGATATTTCTCCTCTTATAATAAGGAAAAATGCAGAGGATTATTATTTTCTTTTGGATATTCGTGGTTTATTTCCATATTTGTTCCATCCACCCTCATAGACTTTGAGTTATACTAACATAGATTTCTTACATTTATTTCACAATTATGACTTATTTATTGTGCCAGGCTTTCTGCTAGATGCTTTCATATAAATATACATGAAGATGAATAAAAGGGAAATCATATACAGAATCAATTCCAAGTAGATTATAGATCAAAATATGAAATGTAATACAATAAACCTTCTAGAAAATAACATAGGCAAATATATCCATGGCCTAGGAATACATAAATATTTGTTAGACTATATAAAGCATTTCAATAAGTCAATAAAAAAGGACAAATAACCTCCAAAAGGGAATATCCAAATGGCCAATAAACATATGAAAATGTTTTCAACATCATTTATCATAGAGGAAATAAAAACCAAAACCATAATTAGATATCACTCTGCACCAAATAAAATAGCTAAATTGAAAAGTCTGACAATACTGAGTGTTGACAAATACATAGAGCACCTGAAATTCTTGTACATGGCTGGTGTGAGTAAAAATTAGTGCCAATCACTTTGGATAACTTTTTAGCTCTATACACTGAAGCTGGTCACATGCATACCCTATGATCCTGAAGTTCCACATATATGAATGTACAAACAGAAATGCATACGTATGTTCACAAAAGTTAGACCAAGACGGCTCATAGTAACATTCTTTACAATAGCAGAAAACTGGAAATAACTCAAATGTTTATCTGCAGTCGAATGGATAAATAAATTGTGGTATATCCAAGTTGTGGAAGCCTACACAGCAATCACTACAATACTTCCACAACCTACTGCTACCAACAGCAAAGATAATTTTCACAAACATAATGTTGAGGGAAAGAAACCATATACACTTTTTGGTTCCATTTATACAAAGTTCAAATACAGACAAAGCCATATTATGGTGTTAAAATCAGGAGAGTGGTTACCTTCAGGGTGATGGTTGGGTGGGGATAGAGAGAGCATAAAGAGAAGGGCACTTAAGGGTTCTTCTGATTTGTAGTCAACAGTCAGCAAAAGCTTTCCAAAGAAGACAGATGGATGGACAAAAAACCAACAAACAAAGCAATTCAATTTATGCAGAATTTTCCAGTTTACAAATTAATTCTAGAAGTATTAAGTGATTTAATCCACTGCACAGTGTTTGATCTACCAACATAGGTGATATTTAAGATACATGGTTCATACATTGAATCTCAGTTTGAACCTTAAGTTGTCTCCCAGTGACTCATTCATTGTACAAACATTTATTTAGTGGTTACTCTGAGCCAGCCCTATATTGGGCCATAGTAATATGATGATGAGAAAGACAGATGTGGATCCTGTCCTCATATCGCTGGTAATCTAATAGAGGAGGAGGGCAAGACTGACTTACAATACAGTGAAACAGGGCTGTGCTGTGAATTACAGATCTCTCTGCTTGTTACTCATGGCTTTTTAAAACACTATTTAAAGTCTCTGATCTTCAATCTCCTTTTCTGTAAAATAGAACTGTGATAATTAATTTTATGTGTCAACTTGGCTGGGCCAGGGTGCCCAGATATGTGGTCAAACATGATTGTGGATGTTTCTGTGAGGGTTTTTTGAATGAGGTTAACATTTAAGTTGGTGGACTTTGAATAAAGTACATTGCTGTCCATAATGTCGGTAGGTCTCATCCAAGCAGTTTGAAAGCCTGATTAGACAAAAGACTGATCTCCCCCAAGCAAGAGGGAGCTCGGCAGCAGACGGTCTTTGGACTTCAACTGCAACATTGGCTCTTTCCTGGTCTCCAGTGTGATTGCCTTTGGACTTGAACTGCAACTCTTTCCCGAGTCTCCAGCCTGCCGGCCTCCCCCATCAGATTTTGCACTCACCAAGCCTCCACAATTATGGGACCAATTTCCTAAAATAACTCACTTTCTGTGTATACACAGAAATAGACATCCTATTGGTTCTGTTTCTCTGGAGAACCCTGATTAATAACACAAAGACTAGTAACACTTAGCTCATATAGCTATTACAGGGATTAAACAGGGATACGTGAAACAAGTCCTTGTATACTCTCTCTAGGTAAATCCTAATGGATTTCCATTTCCTTTCCCCTTGAATACAAAGAACATTTTATGTACGTATATCTCATGGAGGATGCCAGCCTGAGTGATGCTTGCGGACGAAACTTAATTCAACTTTTATTAAAAATTGACTATACACCTTCAGGACTTAAACGTTCTTAAATCAGGTGTTAACTTTTTATCAGAATGAGAATGTGACACGTTTCTTGGGGATCCAAGGTTGACAAGGGTCAACCTATTTCTTCAGGCTGATGGATAGCCTTTTCTTTTTGTGCTTGAATTTCTAAAAAAATTACCTTTTATAAGTTTCTAGTAACTGAAAAGTGGCAAAACAACTTAAGTTTACAAATGCATTTCTTTTATAGATGATATAAAAAATGATCCTCTCAGATATGAAGGTGATATTTCTGTACACATTTAGAAGTACTCAAGAAACTACAGTTGAAAAAATAAAGTTAACATTGATTTATCTCCTAATTAGTCAAAGGCTATGGCTTGTCAATAGGATGCTTTAAAAACTGGGTGTGTGTCGGGGGGGCATGCTCGCTGGCCCAGTGGCGTAGAAGTTAAGATCATGTGCTCTGCTTCAGCTGCCCTGGGTTCACCGGTTTGAATCCTGGGTGAGGACCTATGCACCACTTGTCAAACCATACTGTGGCAGGCATCCCACATATAAAGTAGAGATAGATGGGCACAGATTTTAACTCAGGGCCAATCTTATTTAGCAAAAAGAGGAGGATTGGCAGAGGATGTTAGTTCAGGGCTAATCTTCCTCAAAAAAAGAAATTTGGGGGGGGCATTATATTCCTATTTTCATAGATATTTTATGTCTCTGTTAGGATTATCTCAAACAGCTTTGAGAGTGGCCAAATGAAATGTAGCTTTATAATTCATTCACTTTATAAGTGACTTTTTAGTTTCTGCTTGGAAACAGAATTTGCGTTCCTGGTTGACTATCTGAAACAAAATTTAAAGAAAACAAAACCCATCAGTATTCCCAAATACTAGTTTTATGAAATCTTTGCATGTTTTCCTTCTTATTATCGGAGAAGAACTGGCTGTGGGAAATATAGACTGATTTGCCTGATGCATAAAATGGAAAAGTTGGACACAAATACGTATTTTCTTCTCAGTGCTGACCTTCCTAATTTCATCTTTTAGGTGTGCAAACAGCGAGGATGTGTAAACAGTCATCTCTCCAAACCTTTAGCTCAGGCTGCGTGTACATGCAGGAGAATTTCCGCACTTGGATGTTCAGAAATGTCTTTCTTTTGCTTTTACTCTTTCTGAGGCTCGATTGGGTTTAAAATTCTAAGTTAACTTCCATTAGAAATTTAAAGGCAACATCTGGTCTTCTACTACTGGTGAGAAAGCAGATATTAATCTACTTCTTCCTCTTGTAGAGATAGATAACTTATCTTCTCCTAGCTTTGGAAATCTTAAGGATATTTTCTCCTCTAGGGTTGTACTGTTTTATCAATGTCCTATAATTTATGGAGCTGTTTTCATTTATTTTATTCAGATCCTGTGGACCTTTTCAACATGTAGACCTCTTTCTTCAACTCTGGAAAATGTCTTCTATTATTTCTTTGATTATTTGTCTCTTCCTCGTTTCTTTTCTTCTCTCTTCTTGAAATTTTACTGGATGGGCATTGGTCTTCTAAATCCCTTGCCCTTCTGTCATGTTACCCCTCTCTTTATCCCTTTTCTCCATGTTCTAATTTTTTTCTGTCCCATCTAGTTATAATTTCACCAATAAGAGGTTTTTATCCCCATTTGCTCCTTTTTCATACCAACCTGTTTCATGGATGTGATATCTTCTCAGATCTCTCTGGGGATATGAATAGAACATATCTAAATACGTTTTTTTCTACTGAGGCAAGTCGTTCAGTTTTTCTACTTTTAAAAATAAATTTGTCCGTTCTATTTATAATGCTGCTTGTTCAAAATTCAAGTATCTGGTGATATTTGGTTATCTGTTTATACTTTTGAATGAAGAACTGTGTTGATTTTATAGAGAAGGCTTAACTTTGCTACAGCATGAGCAAAGCTTGCTTGCAGAGAATGAAGCTTGTCTCTCAAATACAAAACAAGAATGGATCCTAGGAACCCTACTTAGCTACCTTAGACCCTCTAGATAGAGGGCTCAGTTTTTAAAAATGCATCTTAAATATATTTTTCTTTGGATGGATCTTCCAGCCGTGGCAATGTGAAGAGTTCAGTGAAACTTCTCTACAAAAAAAATAAGTATAAAACCAGAAAAAAAAAATCACAAAAAGTATCAATTTGAGTGCTCTGGAAATCAATTTAGGCAAACAACAAATTTGGAAGTATTTATTTATGAAAAGCTGCTATTAGATCTTAAAGTAAGAAGTGTAGGAGTCTACAGCCTTGTTGCCTGGAGCTAGTCAGGTTCCTCAACCTTTCGATTCAGTTTGCAAAGTAGTTTTATCAGGATGGGTTTGACTGTGGAAACAAGAAGTTTTGCTGCATTGGGGCCAGAGTTTATTTGGAGTGGAGAATGAAAAAATCCATGCCCACTGGCATTGTTGGGGAAAAAAACAGCAAACTTGGTAGAAAACAAATTGGGAAAACATACAGCTCTGTTAGCCTGAGGTTGCAGACCCAGTTAGGGGTGTGGACCAACCACAAATTTAACAGAGATCCAGGAGCTGAGAGAGCCATAGAAGGTCTAGCTAGACAAACTCCTCACACAGCCTTGGCTGATGGGAAATTTGTGCGCATGTGCAGTGGAAATGTAGAGACTTATGTTACCTGGTTTCTAGACCTTTTATAAAGCCACTCCAATACCATGGTATTGGAGAAATCATAGGCATGTAGATCAGTGGAACCTACAGTCAATTGATTTTCAACAAAGGCTCAAAGAAACTTCAATGGATAAATGATAGTCTTTTTAGCAAATAGTACCGGAACAACTGGATATCCATATGCAAAACTAGAAGCTCCGTCTGTAAATCACACCCTATTAAAGATGAACTCAAAATAGAATGCAAATCTAAATATAAGAGCTACAACTAGGAAATGTCTTGAATACAACATAGGATAATATATTTCTGATCTTGAGTTAGGCACAAATTCTTAGAACAACATGAAATAGAATTTGATAAATTTGACTTCATCACAAAAATTAAAATCTTTTCTCTTCAAACAACACCATGAAGAAAATGAAAAGACAAGCCATGGATGGGGAGAAAATATTTAAACATTGCATATCTGAAAAATAATTTGTATTTTGAATATATAAAGAATTCTTACAACTTGCTGATAGGAAGACAAACAGCCATTTAAAATTGGGCAAAATATTTGAATAGACACTTCATCAAAGATGATAAAAAGATATAAAAATTATTAATAAGCACATGAAAAGATGCTGAACATCATTAGACATTGGGGAAATGAAAATTAAAACTACTATGCGATCTACCTACATATTCTCTCCAATGGGTATGATGATGTCTTTCAAAAGACTGAAAATAATCAAATTTTGGTGCATATTCAGAGAAATTGGAACCATCATTCATTGCTGTGGGGAAAATAAAATGGGTCAACCACTTGGGATAGACATTTGGCAGTTTCTTAAAAAGTTGAATGTATATTTGCCATAAAATCCAAGAATTCCACTCCTTGGTATCCACCCAGAAAAAACTAAAGCATATGAATTCACAAAGACTGGTATGCAAATGTTCCTAGCAGTAGTATTCATACTAGCTTTAAACCGGAAATAGTCTAAATGCCAATCAATGGATAAACTGTAGTGTATTTATGCAATAGAATACCATTCAGTGATAATAGAAATGAACTACTGATACATGATACAGAATGAAGGAATTTCAGAAATGTTATGCTAAGTGAAATAAGCCAACATGAAAGATCACATATGTAATGATTTAGTTTGTAAGAAACAGCTAGAAGAAGTAAATCTATAAAGACTGTAAACACATCAGTGAGTTTCCGGAGCTTGGAAAAGAAGGGGAATTGACTCAAAATAGACACAAGGAAATTTAGGCGCTTGTAAAAATATTTTAAAATTGGATTTCATTGATGGTTACACAACTGTATAAGTTTATTAGAAATAAGATAACTACTTACATTAAGTGAAATTTATGATATGTAAACCATAACCTAAGATAGCGATTATACAAAGAAGAAAATTTTTTTCCTGCTTCAACATAAAACAAAAATTTTTATTACTTTTTTTTGCTTTTTAATGTGGGGCTAGGGAATGGGGGAAGAGCATTGAGGAAACTTTTCTGGGCACCATTTACAACACCGAATTTCAATAAACTGAGTTGAAAACACGCTAGTCAGTTTATTAACATACTAAGTATTTATTCCATAGAACACAACCAACATAACAATTCATTCATCTGGTGATGACAAACTCTAACAACAGAAAGAAAATGGCCTTGAATGCTCTCTGAGCAGACCTATACTCAGGCAGTATCAGTGAAAGGCCACAGCTTCCACACATATGTATATGAGTGGGAAAGAATATATAGTTTGGCAAAAGAGGGCATTGATGTTTCTGACTTTCTGGTTCATAGCACTAACCAAACATTCGATCATGCGTGGTGAGACGTGGTTGTAGACACTTGGTCTGACAACTTAAACAGTTTCTTCCCATGACCAAAAATATTATCTTTCACTAGGATTATTTTGGCCAATTCTTTCTGATAGCATTATCCTTGTAGCAACATCTGCTTTCAACTTCCCCTAGAAAAAAGTTCCAGAATCCTGAGGCAGTATGTGACTCTCTGTTGAACTGGCCTGTACCTCCCTCAAATCTGGCTCAACTGTTCCTGTGCTTAAGGCATATTTAGCTTTTACTTCTGAAATTTCTTCTTTCATGGACTCTTTTACTTTTCCAACTTTATTGAGATATAATTGACATATAACATTTTGTAACATTAAGGTGTCCAACGTGTTGATTTGATACATACATATTACTGTATGATTACCGCCAGAGAGTTAACTAACACTTCCGTCATGTCACATACTTGCCATATTTTTGTGTGTGTGGTGAGAACATTTAAGATCTACCCTTTAAGCAACTTTCAAATATATAGTACAGTACTGTTATCTATAACCTCAATGCTGTGCATTAGATTCTCAGAACTTAGTCATTTTCTAAATGGAAGTTTGTGCTTTTTGACCAACATCCCTTGTTTCCCCCACCACCTAGACTCTGATAACTACCATTCTATTCTCTGTTTCTATGAATTCCTTTTTAATGGGGTCTTATCACTGTTGTGATCTTAAGTGCAATAGTTTCATGTATAATTATATAGTTATTTATTTGCAGAATATTAGCTCTTCCAAAAATTATACTTTCATAGCCATACAGATTATGCCTCCACTAAATCCTATGCTATAGAAATTCCATAATTGTGTTCTGTAATGGTGATTATCAGTAGTAGGTTATTCGTCATTTATCTATATTCACACATTAAAGAATGGGGATGTCAATTCCATCTAAAGAAAGACTCCTTTTGATTTTAAAACAAAAAAATTTCTCTCCACAGCATCCCTTTGATTCGTTCATTTCTTACGTTCACTCCCTACAGGTTACTGACCATGTTTCTTTCACATAAATAAACTATGTGTTAAAGCCTCTTTGCTATAAGAGATGAAATTGATTACTTTATTATTACCCTGCTTTACTGGTTTAAATGATTATAGCCTAGTGGATTGCTGTTATCTTATTAATTATGAATTAATTTAATTTGCAGAGGTTGAAAGCTTTAGCTGGTTTTGTTTAATTAATTGTTTTTGGATGAATTACTAGAGGAGTCTTTTATAGTGTGGGATAACGACATAGCCTCTCATTTTTGGAGACCAGGTCCTGATTTAGATGAGGGCCATAAATAATGTGAATCACATCTTATTTTAAGTGCCACTTATATGTCATGATGCTAACTCAATCAGTTGACCAAGGGGGAAATTGGCCTCATCAAAGAGAAAGTCTGAGCGACTTTCCTGAGACCTGCCTTTGGGAGAGTTATATGGAATGCTCTGGCATTTGGTGGACTCTGAGCTCTATAGTAATGCCCTCACCTGACTGTCCTTAGACTTTTTGGGATTGAATCTGGGCCCCATCTCATACTAGCTGCATACGTCCTGTATGGCCTTGGACAAGTTACTTCAACTTCTGGGCTTCAGTTTGCTTATCACAAAATTGGGGAAAATAATTGTAACTACTTCAAAGGACTGTGAGAGGACTGAATCAGGTCACGAATATGATTGCTTACAGTAGTACCTGACAATAGTTAAGTGCTCAGTAGACATTAGTTGTATTATTTATTGTTGTTGTTTTTATGGTTATTGACCAAGCTTCTTAGAACCCCCTTTCTCACCCTTTCATTGTCCTTTATTTCTCAATTGCATTCTTCTATGGATCTGGGATTCTTGAATGTTCTTTGACCTGGACCTAAAAATACCAAAGATGAGTTTGTAATAACTTAGGTGTCCAAAATAGCAGTTTTTCTTTATGCTGTTTAAATGGATTTTTCTTTGAATGTAAAAGACGTTTTCTTTCCACTTCATTGAGTATTTGTTGCATGACTCATATTTTATGCCAACATGTCTAAAAGTTGATTGGTTGGTAAAATTTTTGATTCATGCATTAAGCATTTTTGAACGGACTTTTTGCAAATATTCTCCTTAATTTTTACCCTGAGTGTACAACCCTATGTTGTACAGTTTAAAAAGATCTTCTTGACTATGTGTTAGCTACATTCATTTATTTATGTATTTCACAAATATGCTTGAGCACCTACTACGTGCCAGGCATTGTTCTAGTTACTGGTGTATCGCTTAAAATTGACCAGTGGGTTGAACAACGTGTAGGTCATTGATAATCTTGGCAGCTGGTGGCCTGATTGGAGTGTGATTAAGAAAGAAGAGGAGGAGAAAAATTGAAGAAAGCAAGTATGGATGATTCTTTTGAGGAGTTTTTCAGGGAAGAAGAACAAAAATATTGAGAAGTAAATGAAAGAAACTGCAGAATCAGGAGAGGTTATTACTATTATTATTATTATTATTGAGATGGGAAAATAACAGCTTGATTGGATGCTAATGAGAATGAGCCAGTATCACAGAAACATTGTTGATTCAGGAAAGAGAAGGAATAGTTGGTGAGGCAGTATCCTTGAGGAAGTGGGAGGGACGGAATCTGCACAAGAGGGAACACTGGCCTTTGATAGGAGAAGAGAGTCATTCACAGTAAAACAAAGAAGAAGTTGAATATAGGTCATTAATATCCATTAGCGAAGTTGTACTTAGTCACTCTTTCCTCTAGTTAATGGGGCTGCCACAGAACTGCGTCCCTCATAATGGATGCTTACTACCCGCTCTCCTCTATAGCTCCTTCTCCCTTTACAAGGCTCTATCTTCTACAAACAAGGACTCACCTCTATCTCTGCATTTAGCACAAAATCTTGTAATTATGTTTGTATGTCTCTATCTCTCTCATATAGTTCCTTTCATCTGCAAGATTAAGAGTAGGCTATGGAACGGAAATCAACTATTTTCCTCCAGCTAGTGAAAGGCTGTTTCTAATTTCTTCAATGAAATCACTAGTTGACTTACCATTTTCTGCTTTCAGCTCTTCCTAATTATCCCCTTTCTGTGTAGTGAAACTTAGCCCACAAAGTACACGTGGGACCTTTAGGATGTTAGTGTGTGTGAATTCATGTGTGTGTGTGTGTGTGTGTGTGCATGAATTTTTAATTAGAAATATTTTTGAAGGAAATAGGAATAATAAGTGGTTGGAAACTGCATGAAGATCAACGTTCTACATTTTCTTTCTGAACACATGCACTGAGTTAAATACCTGTGCACACGACTTACCCAAGCGACAGGAGCACTGGTCCTTTAGTAGGTTTCGGTGAAAGAGTTGCCCAAGGACGGACACACGCTAAGAGAGAAGGCTGCTCTTTCCTCTTTAATTATGGTAGAAGAGGGAAGTTTTAGTTGCTTTAATTAATGCCTTGAGTTTCTTTGAAATTCCCTTGCTCTTCTGTACAGCCATGATAACATCACAGCCTCTTTGTGAATTAGTTCCAGGAGCAATGGGGGATAGTGACTTTGTTCACATAAAATAGTCTTTGATTTCTTCTTATGTAAAAGCTGCTTATCATGGTTACCACCTTGGCTTTGCCTGTTGCTCTGAACCAATTTCTCTTTCCTATTATCAGAGTAATGTTTTACTTAAATGAAACTTCTGCTGGAGAATTCTTTTCATTTTGGAGTAGGGTAAAGAGGAAAATTATGGGGAGGGATGTACAAAATTATTTCCACTTGCTCTGGGCTTTTGGTGAACGTTAATATTCTTCATTTGATGGATGATCCTGGATTGGATCCTGAATCAGAAATGGACAATAGGGTGACAGATGAAATTGGAAAAAAAAAAAGGTTTGTAGATTAGATAGTAATAGGATATCAATGATGATTTCCTGATCTTGAAAATTATACTGCAGTTACGTTAGATGTGAAAATTTTAGGAATCTGGATGAAAAGTGTGATTGTTTGTACTATTTGTGCAACTCTTTTGTAAGTCTAAAAATTTTTTGAAATGAATAGTTGAAAAGCAGTTTGCTCATCAGAGTGATCTGAATTCATGCAGCTGTGGAAGGTGAGCATCTTAACAAAGCTAAATTGAAACCTATGTAAACTGGGTGATAATGTGAAAAAAGAGAAGCTACATTTTTGGGGCAATAGGAAGTCTGTTAGAAACCGCAGATTTGGGAGTAAGGCAAATAGAATTGGCGGCAATAGTGACCTTCAGGAATACCTTGGAAAAAATCCTAGAAATTGCTGAAGTAATGATTGTGATCACATTTCACATGAGAGAGGTGTTAGATTTCCCTCTGTATAAACTTAATGGGTTAATCAAGGCCAATAGACAATAGAGAAACATGAGTTTGGGGTTATTAGGTAGAAGAAATTTCTGACAATGAGACATTAAAAGATAAAATGGACTGCCTTGTAACACAGGTTCATTGCCATTCCTGGAAAGTTAAACCAGACACCAAGTGACCTTTGGGTTTTAATACTGTAGAGGAGGATCCTGAATTGGGTAGGAAGCAAGCAAAAACAAGCTCTGAGTTCTTTTCCAATGTTAATAGTCTATGATTGTTTTTTCAATAAACATGTGAGTGATGCTCCCAATTATACAGTTTTCTGTATTGATACTACTTCTAGCACTAATATTATGTGTGTTTGTGTGTGTGTGTGTGTGTTTCTCCCCTAAGGTTCAGATGTTTAAAACGTTTTCTCCAAGATGATGATTTACATGGATTATATATGGTGATAATATTAGCTGTTGCACAGGACCTATTAAATGTGATTTATTTGTCTGTAGATCAGTAGCTCAAGACTGCTCCAAATATATCTACAGGGTGCAGGTTTGAAATTAATGTGCTAGAGTACTTTAATGTAGGCAGCATGCTGGCTGGATTTGCTGATGTTTGGTGCAGCCAAAGGCTCTTACCTTGATGGATGGTTGTTTCTTTCTTGATCAATGCATGAATCATCTCACCTAGGTCAACAAAGAGAGAAAACAGTGGGTGGGCCTGCCCACTGCTGGATTAAGTTCAAAGCCTGGAGAGAACTTTGCATTTGTAGGGTAGATACAGGAAAGTATGTTTATTTGAATCCCTGGAACATTATTCTTTTTCAACTTTATATTGCCTATGCCAGATGAAAAAGGACCAGTATTTTTTCTTTACTTGTTGGAATGGCTTAGATGAGATCATGGTAGAGCATCCTTAGACTTACATTTGGGTTTTCTGCAAGCAATAACAGTTGATTTATAAATGAACCATATTACCAGGTTTTAACTATTAGATCAAAATAAACTCTTTAAAATATCTTCATTTAGTAGATTATCATTTCTCCTTAGGAAATAAAATAATATCCAAGGATATAATGCAACACTGCAATTGGTCAGTCTTGTTTTAATCTCTAGGATGAAGGAAGAGAATCTTCTACTCTATGTCAGGCACAAATGGTACCCTAAAAACCCCTAGAGGTGGACCATGAAAAGACAGCCTAAGAGATGATTAATTACCATTGTCATCAGAATTTGCAGTTTCAGATATTAGTTTTAAGACAGTCTTAAGACATTTAAGAATGTCTGGATCCAGTAAAAGTAAAGGGGCATTCTACAGGATAAATCCTTATTGACTTAAATTCAACAAAGCAAAATATAGGTGCTGGAATGCATGAAGATCCATATCCATGGAGACGACCAACTGTGCTTGAAAAAACAAAAAAGGGCTTTGGAATCAGGCAGATCTGTAGGAATTCAGACTCCTTTGTTTGCCGATTTTATGATCTTGGAAAAATGACATTATTCCTGAGTCTTAGTTTTTTTCATTTGTAAAGTGGATAAATACTATCTATTCCAAAGGGCTGTTATGAGCAGTAGAGGAAATAGTCTTGAGTACTTAGCATAGAGTACTGGCACAAAGTAGACACATTAAAATTTTCATTAAAAATTTAATTGTGTAATTATTTGTTTTTCTGCTAGACGGCAGTCTCAATTAGGACAAGAACTGTGTCTATAGCTATTGTTCTTGGTATTCCAAGAATCTATCAGTATGCCTCAGATGTAATAACTGATCACTAAGTATTTATGGAGTTAATTATTTCAATAACTTTAGTTTCAATTCTCCTAGGAGTGTAACCAAAGTGTGGGATTGACCATTGGTGAGAATATCATTGAGGGAGGCAGTGGGGAAGCCGAGAACAAGCCTGCAATACCCTAGATTTGGCTACTTGACTCTTTCCATGTGTTAATTCAAAGCTTCTTTTCTTTCAAGAAGGGAAGAAATATCACTTGGGAACTGGAAATGTAACCTTCCTTTTAAAACTGGACAAATTCAACCTGTTTTGCGCTTACAACAAAACTCTGGAGCCTTGGCTGGAGGAGGAAGGCTGGGGCAGTGGTAGTCAGAAGGTGCCAGGAAGGATAAAGCAAAAAAGACTGGCAAAATCACGTCATTCTGGTTTCTCTCCTAAGTGCAATAATATTGATTGCCCTGAAGATCCTTTGCAAGGTGACAGTAGAATCGTGTCCTTCTGGATCTATTTTCCTTAAACGTCAGAGGAAGACAGCTGTTTCTGGCTCACTGGAAGCTATTCTAATTCCTTCAAGATTTGGAAACTGCTTTCATCATTCACATTAATCAGAGAAGAGATGACATTAACTTTCCCAGGTGATTTTTGGTCCCTTTCTAGAAGTCTCTCAAACCTTCCAGGAATAACAGCATATGTATGTTCTGCAAACAAATGAAATCACTTGTGCTCTCAGAGAGTCGCATTATGCAGACCAATTAGTTCAGAAGATGGCTCATTATTTTTGAAATCTCTGCCATCAGGTCTCTATCGTTTAATTTCTCAGATGAGAATTTTTAATTTTTTTAAAAAAAATACTAAGCAATTTTTTTCTTCCCTCTCATTTTCACTCGTTCCTTGTTTCTCCCCTCACAATCCATCTGAGGTCTCTGAATCACTTCTGATCTTTTACTTTTTTGTGTAATGAAAAGACTGACTTTTACTTCACATTTATAGAAATGAATGCTTCTGTATCAGAGCCCCCAAATTCTTCCCTGAGTGTTCCCCTAACAGCAGCTGACTGCTCTTTGATGTTAACAGCCATACAAAATGTAGGAACATACCAGAGCAGTTAAAAGGAATGTTTCTTCAACCATACTTGGCAGTTCACTTCTAAGATGGAGTACAATAAAAGCTTGCTACTGGTGAACATTTTGGAAGGAGAAAACAGGGAACTATTGTCTGATGTTAACTCTATGGGTCTGTAGAGACTTAATTATCAGTGTGGCTACTTGGAAAGTCACACCTTATATAAAATGCTAATGAAACTAAACAGCGAATGCGGCAGTGACGGAATTCATTGAGCCCATACTGTGCATCGGAAACCATGAGCTTTGAAGTTGGAAAAACCTGGCTTGAATTCCCGGCTCTGTGACTTGTTCTGTGGTGTCTATGAATCTCAGTGTTCTCGACTAGAAAATAGGTACACTTACATATATGTCAGGCAATAGTTTCAACGACCAAATTGAGAGAATAAATATAAACATATGTAGCACCATGTATGTTTCCTTGCCCTCTCACTAGCCATAATTTGAGAAGGAAGGTCTGTCTTTGAAACTTATCTCCATCATGGATTATCTGTATAAATTTAGGGGAATTACCTACTGTTTGAGTTAGTTTATTTCTTTTTTGTGGAGATAGACACTTAGGTCCAGAGAGTTGAGTTAATCATTCTCTTCAGTTCAAAGGACATTACTGTCATTGGTCCATGCAAGTTTCCTCTCATTGTATTTATTCATTTCATTTTTATCCTTCTTACTCAGTCCTGTTACTCTTGCTTCCCATAGGTGAACCTTTTAATGTGTTTGATTGTATCCTTATATTTGTATATGTTCTTATAAAACATGTATTGTTACTTTCTTTGCACATAGTTCTAATTTACATAAATTATATTATACAATAGATCTTATTTTTTATCTTTTCCACTCAACATTATGTGTTAAAAGTTCTATGTTTTTTATGTATATATAAGTCTACATTTTATTCCATTGCATGTCTCCACTATATTTTACCCCTCCATTCCTCCAGGAATGGGCATCTAGATTGCCTCCAAGTGATAGGGATATAGAACCCTCATGCACTACGTGTGAGAGGGTAGATGGGCATGCCTCCTCTGGAGAGTAATGTACACGTGTGTGTGAGTATGTGCACATGTATAGATATATTTGTGTGTGAGTGTGTGTGTGTGTGTATGCATGCCCACACATGCATCAGCAGAGGGATAAAGATACAGATTATAGAGGATATAGAAGTATACACATATGCATGCACACATGTATGCTATGACCTAGCAAGTTTTCTCTTGAAGTCTTGGTAATATAGGTTCATAGCATTACAGCCTCTGCAGTAGAGGAAAGCAAATTAGGAGGAGGTATGGACAAATGCTGGACGTCAGTTCACCACTCTGCCATAGTCGGCTATTGCACGTTACAGAAGAACCCAAGCCCCTTCTGGATTCCTTCTGGTGAGATTAAGGCAGGACTCCTAATCCTCCCTGGTCCATGGACCCCGTTGGCAGCTTGGGAAAGCCTATAGAACCCTTGTCAGGATGTCATTTTTAAATGCATAAAATAAAATTTATGTGATTACAAAGGAAACCAATCATATAGAAATTAAGTTATAAAAACAGTGAAACATATTGTGTTTATAATTATCTACATGTTTTTGTTACTATATTAAATAACAAAATTTAGAATCATGCCTAATAAATAATTGTCATAATTTTGAAGGAATGATGAATATAAAGGCTATTTCAGAATATCTGTAACAACTGTAATTTGATAAGAAAATATCTGACATTAAATTGGCAACAAAGTCACAGATACTGCTGATACTACTGTGGTTTTCCATATATGTCACTGAAGGAAATGCTCTGAATTTCAGGTTCAGAACTCTTGGTTTAAGGAAAGAAAGTGGTCTGAGCCTTGGTCATCATTGGCCACTCTTGACAACACCCATTTGCTGTAAGACCACTGGCCATCTGCTTGGGTCAAGAATGCACATCTAAACTCTAAAAAAGATTCAGCTTTGGAAGATACAGTATCCCTTCCTGTAACTCTGGAAGATTGGAGGTGAAGAAACACAAGGCTGAGAGGGTGACTGGCCACCAAGATCCGTTTTATTAACACACCATCCCAACTGGGCCTTTCTTCTACTCTGCTGTTGCTCTGTGGACTCTGGTGTCCCTTAATCCTTGAGGTGATGGTGTAGCCAATGATTTTCCCTTCCTGAGTGTGGGTGAGGGGGTGAAGGTTTGGTGAAGAGAAAGAGCATAACTGAACCTTCTTCAAACTCTCGTTCCTCTGCTCCCTCTGTCTGCTCTCTGCTCCAGACCCCAGCATAGCCCTTCCCAGCTTGTCTTTCACAGGTATCCTCCAACTCGCAAGAACCTTCAGATTCCCCAAGAGATTCTCACAGTTTTGCTGTTGTTCATTCTTCAGATTCACGCTTCTCTCTTGCTTCAGTAGTTTCTCCAGGCGTATTTTGAAGGGAGAAACCAGCAGTTCTTGCTAGTTCATCATCTTGAGAGGAACATATTAGTTTCGCTATCTGAAAAACAGTAATTTAACATAGTCTTTATAGGGTTGTCTTGAGAATGAAATGAGGCAATACAACATACTTAGCATGGCTGCTGGCCCATAGTAGGTACACGTCCTCACTGCTCATATGTGTTCATAATATGTAGCATGCCAGTGGTGGCCTGATATGTATCAGCGTCCACCTCTGGAAGTGAAGCATGTGGCAGCAGTCCTTCCTTCTGAAGCAGTGGCTCTCAACCTTGGTGACATATCAGAAGCACCAAGGAGCTTGTGAAAGTCCATGTGATCAGGGCCCACTCTTATCCAGTTATACTGGAATCTCTCAGAGAGGGACCCAAGTATTTGCATTTTTTAAAGTTTCTCAGATGATTCCAATGTGCAGTCAACATTGAGAATCTCTAAAGGAGGTCCCTGATTTGGAATTGTTCCCTTTCCTTTATACTTCTGTAACTCTGTGTAGTTCCTGCGAAGAATAAAATTTCTAGGTGAGATATTCAGTTTCTAAGTAACGTTATCAAACTTAATGTGTTACCCATACCCACTCACACACATGTGCATTGTATGTGTGATAAACCAAGTGGGATGGATTTGGGGAGAAAGAGGAGAACACATGACAGTTCTGGACATCCAGCACATAATCTTTTCAGTGGTAGGCGGACATATCTCCTATGAGTGTAAAATTCCTAAAATCAGTGAGCTGAGCCCTTTGGAAAAGGATTTGTTTACTTGAACTTAATAGGAAGAATACTGTAATATTCCCCGGGGTGACAACATCATTCGTTGTTATAAAGTTTGTCTCTGTAGTGTTGGGTCTGCAGGGAATTTGACCTGGTGAAACTTGTGTTTCTGTATTATATGACTCATCGCTAATTCTTCTGGCTCTATGTAATTTGAAATAAACCATATTTGGAACATATTATCTAGCGTTATTACGAACTCTAGTGTTTTAAAATTGCCTGCCAATTCAGAGTTATATCTGTATGTTCTTTCCGTGGAGGGAGGCATGAGAGTGGGAGAAAGACTTGGCACAAGGGGCCTTCCTGGGGAAGAGAGAGCACAGATGGCCCTGACAGTTGGGGGTGAGGAAATGCGAGCTATGGAAGAGATCGCAGCTGAAGACGAATTATGAACTTCCCCCAGAAAATGTTGCCTGAGCAAGAGTTAATGGAAGTTCAGGCAGCCATATTGAATGAAAACAAAGACAGAGACAAATATACACAAGACTTCCTGTCCAGCCTCTCAAGGTGACATTTTGAAACCCTTAAATCCACCATCGACGATCCAGTGGAGAAGTGGAATTCACCATTTCATAGCGTGATTCTTATGTTTTCTTTCAATTTTAACAATGCCTTTCAACTGCCACTCTTTGTAACACCTAGCCAGCAGCTAAGAGCAGATTACCAGTACTAGAATGGTGCAAAGAAGAGAGCATGAAGGATAAAAATTATCCTTATGGCTGCCCCAAAGAAAAAATCTGAAGAAGGTAAAGCATGTCTGCAATATCCTTCTCTTCTCTTTAAAAACATCAATATTAGGGGCTGGCCCCGTGGCCGAGTGGTTAAGTTCGCGCGCTCTGCTGCAGGCGGCCCAGTGTTTCATTGGTTCGAATCCTGGGCGCGGACATGGCACTGCTCATCAAACCACGCTGAGGCAACGTCCCACACGCCACAACTAGAAGGACCCACAGCAAAGAATATACAACTATGTACCGGGGGGCTTTGGGGAGAAAAAGGAAAAAAAGATCTTTAAAAAAACCCATCAATATTAAAATCGCAGTAAGCCATCTGTGAGTGTCTCTGGGTCAGTGTTCAGTTTGGAACAGACTCTTTCTGTTTTCCCCATCCCCAATCAAATTTCTCTCTCCTTGTCCTGTTCTCTCTGATTCCACTTTGCTAAGTGACAGTTAATTTGACAAATGACTCCTTACTAATAGATTGAGTGTTAATGTATTCATTAAAAAGTAATAACAAGCATTTATTGAATGCTTTCTATATGTCAGGAAATGTATTAAAAGTGTTCACATGTATTACCTCCAACCAAGTTAACATTTTCATTTTGAAAGATATCTAATGACTTAACCTGAGAAAATGGCCACAATGGCAGACCTTTGGGGACCCAGCTGAGGATAAACAGTGTACTTACTGGCTAGAAAACATGATAGAGGTTCTCAAGTCACAGCTGATGAGCTATCATTTATTTTGGAAGTCTTTAATCCATCAAGAACTTCATCCTAATTTAAGGCAGCCATACTAAAATATTTGTCGTACTTATTGTGGATTACAATTTAGTTGATAAATGGATAATAACACCTTAAGGGGGACTATTTTTAATGAAGTGTTATAATATTTTGTGGACTGCTTTAATTTCTTGCTCAGTAAGTGTATGTTTCTAGGCTGTGTGGGTTTAGACATATGAATTTAATAATTTCTATTTAAGTTTAAAACCATATCAGCCAGTAGCTGCTAAATTATAAATTGTGCTAGTGTTACACAAGCACTTTTAAAGGTCTAGGTAAAATTATTAATATTTTTTAGTATGCCAGAACTTATAAATTTAATTGTGGTTTGGCAAAAGGTAGAGAGCAATAGTTTGGGAAATTTGATTCATTTGGGAAATGAATAAAAATGGAGCAAGGATTTGTCTCTTCAATTTCAGGATGTTTTGCTTATCTGATTTGGAAATTTTGCTCCTTAATCTGATAGGTCCACGTTAGAGGAAATGAATTCTGCTCTGGATAGTTTTTTACGGTCACATAAGTAACAAGAGAAGTAGTTGATATTTCCTACTAGTTTGTTAGTAATGATAGTGAGAGAGCTGGATTATTTCTTATACTGGCATTACACTTGCTGGATCCATAATCTCAGATCTTAGATTGGATCACTCCTTCCCACTCCCCATCCTTCACGCCATCTATTTCCCACGAGATTAGGTAATTTGCTATACCTCCTTTACTAAAAGATGAGTGAACAACCCTGAGGATGGTGGCTGTGTTTTACTTATCTTTTCATCCACAGCATCTTGTTCATAACCTGCATCAAAATATTCAGAAGGACGTGTAGCTCTGACATCATGATTCCTCCAGTCTCTCTCTTTACGTGTCAAAATACTACCCAAACCTCGAGGTTATTCTTAAAATTCATCTTTCTTTTTTTTTTTTAAAGCCAGGCTTGATCTTTCCAAGTGCTAATCTTTAGAAATGTATTTTCTATTTTCATGATAGTTATTGAGGATATTAATACCTTATAAATTGTAAATTCTTTGAGAATAGTAATAGTAATGTATGTTGATATGGTTCCCAAACTGTGCACTGTTGCACTCTGGGGTCCGACAGTGAATTTACAGGGGTGTTGCTGGCTATTTTAGACTCTCAAGGGAAGCAGTGACAGTTGACATCTGTCAGTCGCTGCACAAACCACAAGCTTGAGGTAGTTCACCGTTTCAATATTAGATCATACTATATTTCCATTCATGATGTCACATTTTGCCAAGTTGGATTTTGCTGTCATAACAAATGCAAAAAATTAATGTAGGGCAAGAAATGAGAATAGCAATGTCCAATCTGATCCCAGCATTTGAGAATTTGTGCTGTGTTCAACAGGCGTATACATCCCATTAATAAATAAGAGTAAAATAAAAAAATATTATGTTTTCTTTCAATTTTTGTGTATTATTTTCCAAATGGCTATCAACTTCTTACAAATAGTTAGTAAGTTGATAGGACCTAATTGCTTAAGAAATGAAATACTTAGATATTTCTTTTCACTAAGTGAGTGCTATGAAAAAACCTAATGAGACACTAAGGATGCTGTGAACCAAGAAAGTTTAGAAACCTCTGATATATTATGTGATATTTGTATTCTTTGCAATACCTAGAATGCCTTATATAGTAGATATTCAATGAATATTTTCTTATTTGAAATAACTTATGCCCATGCTATAGAAATGAGTTTACTTAAGCAGAATTTTGCTTCTATTTGATACAAATAAAATATATGGGGGCCAGCCCTGTGGCCTAATGGTTAAGTTCGCTCACTCTGCTTCAGTGGCCCAGGGTTTCACCAGTTCAGATCCTGGGTACAGACCTAGCACTACTCATCAAGCCATGCTGAGGCAGCGTCCCACATGCCACAACCAGAAGGACCTAAAACTAGAATATACAACTATGTACTGGGGGGCATTGGGGAAAAGAAAAAGAAGAAGAGGAAATAAGATTGGCAACAGATGTTAGTTCAGGTACTAATCTTTAAAAAAAAATATGGAAGATTTCAAAATGAGAAAACAACAAACATCAGACACCCACATATGCATGAGTCTGTGCTAGGTACATTATTCATGAGATGAAGCGAGAATTTTGCCTTATATAGTTCCCAAGATATGGGTCATTCTTAAATTACCTTTTCATGTCATTTCTCTTAATAAAAAGACCTTTCTATATATCCAGACTCTTCAATTTCTGAGAAGATGAAAGAGAAAAGAGATATTTGACCTAACATCAGACTCACAGCATAATAAAGACTTCATTAATGAGGGTGAAGGCAGCATTAGTCTGAACATGGGCAGTCAGGGTCGGTCAATATAGGCCACCCAATCATGCTGCTACAGGTTTGGTTTTAGAGGACCCCTGAGGAAGCCTGCCTCCACAAAGCCCTGTTATTGATTACCCTTCACCATCAGATGCTAGGTAAATTACTTACACAAAATACCCACACATACTATTATATGAGATGAGGAGAAAATTGATACATCAGAACCAAGCAGTTTCTTACATTTAGCAGAAATCATTTCTAGAAGGATTTGTGCATGTACAATGAATATACAGGGGCATAGGAGTTTCTTATTCTCTGAAATGGAAAAATTCCCACGTCTGAGGCATTTGCTAGAAAGGGCAGTCTGGAGCAGGGTATCATGGGAGATTAGATTGAATAGCCAAGATAAGTGAATATTGTCATGGACAGATGGGCAGAAAAAAGTAGAGAAGATCCAGGAAGAGGACGAAAGAAAACGAAAATCACACTTTGCAAAATTTACAGTTTTGCCTCAGGCCAGCCCTGGAGCTACCAGACAGTTTGATTGTCATTTAAAATCAGAATTCCTAGTTTCCTAAAGAGAATGTGAACTTTAAAATATATCTACCTTCTTTCGCACTGGTTTCTGTAGGTAGATAGGGCAAAAGGGAGTCTTCTTGCACATAACTTCTTGGGGTCACTCAATAATAATAACTTGTAGAAAGTTAATTTCTGTTACTATTGAAAAAAATATGTTTCACATATGTCATTTTGTTGTTAGGGAATTGTGAAATTATGGTCAAGAAACGGAGTGGAAGAGAAAGAGGGAGTTGTTGCATCCCTTAGAAAAATGATTTGCGTGGTGAATGTGAGGTTTTGACTATTGTTGCATCAGTTAGCTTCAAAGTTGGAAACGGTGACGTGTGCAGTTGATTCTTTTTGAATAACCCAAATAAGGCTGTTAATCAGTACCTATATTTAGGTGCTATAGTCAGTTAACAATGAGCTTGTATTTGATAAGAAAAATATTACCTAAAACTTGAAAATAAAGCCAAAAGGATGATTCCATGTTGTTTCAATGTTATATTGGGATGTTGTTTAACAGGGTCATACAAGGTTTATTTAATTATCCAGGAGACTGTATATTTGTTTGACTTTGCTATTTATTTGGTTAGGGTCCAGACACTAAGAAGTTACATGTTGACTTGAGGATGTCTTCCAATAAAAGAGATAATCTCAAAGGTTACAGTTTTATTGCTCTGTAGGGCATTAATCAATTTTCTATCTATTACCAAATTAATTTCAGTTTTTCTTTGATTGACTCACTTATATACATCACCATTCCTAAGATGCTTTGAACTACGTTTATCATTTTACTGGTTCTGTCTTTAATTAATGAGCTGAAGAAAACATTAGGCACTTGGTCATTCTATGTTTGCATAAGTCATATTTTTATCTTTTTGAAAATTATGCTGGGATACCAATCAGATAGATGATCTTTGCAACATTCTCTGATCCACCTCTCTAAATCAGTCAGATTTCACACTGTTAACTGTTTAGAATTCCAGACAGGCTTAAGCTATAATTCGGATGAGGGAGAAGTACTCATTAGAAAAACTGCCTATGCAATTCAAGTTATTCATGTGTGTGGGCCATATGTTTTCTGGCCAGAAACGATGCCTTTTAACTGGAATATATGTTGTATCCCCTACAGCAGACATCGCATTATCTTGGCAACTAAATGAAGCATATCTGGGGGATGGAAGTGGTAGGGAATGAAACTGATAATTGCTGAGTACCTACCACATGCTAAGCAGTACTTATTTATGCTCTAATTTGGCTTTTAAAATAGCCCGATAGGGTAAGACTATTATGCCTGTTGTATACATGAGAAAATAAAATTCAACGAGGTAAACTTATTTGGCCAAAATACACTACACATATTAAATTCAGGTTTGCCTGACTCCAAAGTCATGCTCTTTCCACTCTTATGGAACTGTACCTGGGGGTTATTTCTGTGACATTAGCTTGAAGCTGTTAGATCAATGAGAATACTCAATAATTCACCAAAATCATGACTTTTTTTCATTTGATAGGGATCAAGAATTTTGATTAAGAATTTATAATGACATTCTCAGCACTGTGCCACCCATAACTCACAGAGTTTATAATACGTGGAACTAGAACTAATAGACAAATGAAGTGAATGAAAGAAAATCTTTATAGAATAATTTTAAAGGTAAGAACTTCTTTATAATGATATATTTTATAGCAGATTTCAGTTTCTAATATCAAGTACCCTCTTCTAGGCTTCCAATTTGCAGAATTCCTCATCATGTTCATTTCAGGGGTGTTAGGGCTGCGTCCTGCTATGGAATTTGAAAGGGATGCATTCCCTTTCTTCCTGCCTCAGTGTATCTTTGGGTGGACACTTGCTGATTTTGGCTAGGTCAATAAGTCACTTTTCCTGAGATTCGGAAACTTTAATGGATGATGTAAATGTACAGGGGTACTAAGAGGTAAGTCTCACTGGAGTGGCCAAGGAGGCACACAGATCAGACTATTTCTACAGAATGATGTTTGCTGTGGCTACTACTTGGCTAATCCTTTGGAATTCCCTTGATATGGCTCAGACGGCTGACAGTCCCAGTGTATCCATTCTCCTCTTATACATTTTGGTAAAGTTTAAGCTGGGCATATGACTGACAATTACAGACTCAAATTTCCGTCCTTTCTTGTAACTAGGTGTGGCCAAATGACTAAGTTTTGAATAATGGGATGTAAGCAGAAGTGATGGTTTCAGGTACTGGATCATTTCCTTGCTCTGACTCTCCTTTCTTTCTTCACTTCTGCAGGTTTAAATGAGGTCATTGTATCAATGAAACTCTGACCTTGCAAAAAAGGGCAACTTAGGGATGGTAGACCAACAAAATGGAAGGGACCTTGACCCCGATTGACTTTGTAGAGAGAGCTGACCCTCCTCTATGGACTAGCTTGACTTTTATGTAAGAAAAAAGTAAAGTCCAGCAAACATCATCCAAAATATTTGGGCATCTCTTTATTATAGCAGTTGAGTCTCTCTCTAATTACTGTATTTAGATTCTTCCCATTTAGTTTATGCATGACCCTTCAGACTCCATCAACTGTACTCCTGATATCTCTCCAGTAAGGCCTCTTTTTGGTTAAGATAGTTACATTTTGTTTCTGTTGCTTGCCTCTAAGAACTCTGGCTGATACAGTTTCCATCATAATGTGACAGAGTGCTTTTAGTTTCTGAAGCCTCTGCTGCAGTAATCATGGTTCTTTGCTGATTATTTTCAGTGTACCATTGCCAGACATTAACTTTTCTCTCGATAGACCTATATTTATTAAATATGAGTTTAATAAACATGTGGACAGCTGTCATTATCATGCTTCATAACTCTCAAGAAAATTGTTTAAAAGATGGTGCAAGAAACTAAGGATACCCTGAGTTGAAGTGCTGGAAAAGATTAAATGAAAAATATGCTTAGTCCATCAGCTCTTCAGAGATCAGTCCCCAGACTCTAGTCTCCACCACCTAGCACCATGCCTGATACACAGTTGATGTCTAAGGAATGTTTGTTGAGTTGTTTATTGAATCTGTCATCACATTATCAGCAATAAGGGAGGAAATAAATCCCACTGAGTTCCTAATTAGGCAGCTTCTTAGAAATTAATTTAAAAATCCACATTTAAACATAGGTAAGGTCTGCGGCCTGCCTGGTGGCATAGGGGTTAAGTTCACTGACTCTGCTTTGGTGGCCTGGGGTTCACAGGTTCAGATTCTGGCCACGGACCTACATATCACTCATCAAGCCATGCTGTGGTGGCATCCCATATACAAAATAGAGGAATATTGACACAGATGTTAGCTCAACAACAATCTTCCTCAAGCAAAAAGAGGAAGATTGGCTACAGGTGTTAGCTCAGAGACAATCTTCCTCACCAAAACTAAATAAATAAATAAACATAGATAAGGCCATAAAAGCAGAATAGAATGCTATTATTTCTGTGCCTATATTTTCTGCATGTCTTTAGCAGACCTACTCTTTAAGCTGAGTATCTTCTGTGTACTCCTTCACAATCATTCTTCATCCCTCTGTAGGCTGCTCAGTGCCCCAAGAGGCTGGCCTTATGGATGACATCAGTAGGGTTCCTGGGTGCTCAACTTCCTATTGTATTCCCATTCTTCAAAGGTCAGCCTTGGGGGAGAGAGCAGTGAGGGAGGAGAGTGAGGTCAGAGTGTTGAACTGGGTGGTCCCTTGACTGAAGGACACTGCTCTCCTTAAGAATTCCAACTCTTCATAACCATCTCTCCGTCCATCAAGAGCTGAATAACTACTCCCTTAACTCAGCTCTTAGGACCTAGAAGTGCTAACAGCTCAGATACTATTAGATCTGGGGTACTGCACTATCCCTTTGATTTCCCCTACAACCACACCTTTATAATAACCATTTGTAAACAAACTTTCCTTGGTTATCCTAATTTTTGTATGCGTCATTTCTTTCCTGTTGAACTCCTGGTTGATACTCCTTATATTCAGAATTTGGACCTAGAGTGTTGTATTAGCTAGCGTGTAAACTAACAAAGAGACTCAATATACAGTGGATTAAAAAAATATTGGAGTATGTGTCTCCTTCATATGGAAATCAGAGGAAAGTGGCCAGGGCAGAGTGGGTACCAGCTCTGCCCTCCTTGATACATGACTTCCCCTGCGTGAGGGGATCCAAGTTAACTGCCCTGGCCTCACCATCCCCTAGCCAGCAGTAGTGAGGAAAACAACCAATGGAGCTCACACTCTATCCTTTTAAAAGCAAGACCCGCAGAATGGAGCACACTGCTCGCACTCATATTGCATGGGCATTACCTTAGCCTCATGGCTGCAGTTAGATGACCGAAAGGCTGGGAAATTCAATCTTTCTTTGGGCAGTAATGTGCCCTGCTTACATTCTATTACTATAGAAGTAGAGAAAAATTGTTATTGGGAAGTGACTAATTTAAGGCCAGAGGCTTATTTTGGTTCAAGAGGAGCCAGCCAGACACGGACTCCACCCCAGGGATACAATACTGAATAAGATGTTTCCTCCTGTCCATGAATTGATGGCCTAGTTAGAGAGACAAACAGCAAGACAAATAATCTCAACACAATACATGTGACATGAGAAAGGTCTGGCCCAGGTGCTACAGGAGCATGGGGGAGGGACAGTTATTCCAGGTTTATAGCTCCAGAAAAGCATAAAAAAGGAAGTATTTGACCTATGGCTTGAAATCATGACAGCAAACTGGTGCCCTGTCACCAGGTTAATGACCTATACAACTGCCTGTCCTTACATGGAAAAGAGTCCATGATGATCTAAAGGTCTGCCAAGCTCCTGCTCCCCTGACCTAAGTGGATCTTTCTGCGTCCTGTTGCTATAGCTTTTGCTATGCAGTGTTAGAAAAACTGAGTCATGCAATCCTGAGCTGTACTGATTTACCCTAAGGCCATTGCCGGAGTTAGCAGAAACCAAAAATGGCCTGGAGTAGGAAGAGAATGATGTTCAGGTTTGGCACTCTCCATGCAACAAGAGAACAACACAGTATGGGAACAACCCAACCCCTTATAACCTCCTTTTGAGAAAGTAAGGGACTCTTGCCAACCTGCACAGGAAACTGCATTGAGCTGTTGTTCTCATTCTCTCTGAGGCCAGCGGTGCATTCCAATATTAGAACATCTGAGACCAGAGTGACCACATATCTTAGAAAAGAATGACCTCCAGTTGTTCAAACATATTTGTTGAATGTCTGCTACATACCACACACTGTGCTAGAAGCCAAGGAGTTTCTCTTAATCTCTTATATCCTTATAATAAATCTTCATTTATATAAGGAAAACTGTCCATATCTCTTCTTTGCCTTTAGAGAACCAACCACAAAGTCCTCTGCTCACGACATGAAAAAAACAAAACCTTTAGAGATGGATTTTCAAACTGGGTTCTGCTGATCCTGGGGCTCAAATAGTATCCTACAGACCATCACAGAAAGGGAGGGTGAGATGGCATGCGTTCAGCTCCAGGTGCCCCCAAACTCATTCTGTCAGAGGTGCTTTACTTTCTCTGGTATTATATATCAGGATTCCACACCACATTTCTTAAACAAAACAAAACTGAAAAAATGGGGATGGGGACAGAGACAGAGTTTGTACAAGTCATTGACTGTTCATTTACAGCTGCATTTGAACTCACGTTACTCTACATTATAAGGCCCCAGGACTCCACATATTAAATTTTCCAGACTCCTTTGCCAACTGGCTTCAGGATGGGCTCTGACAGTGGAAGCTCTTCAATGGAGGGAGCACAGAAGACAAGGGAGAGAAGCTACTCTCTTCTTTCTGGGTCTGGCCGTGTCTCCAGCAGCAGTGAAGGTGACAGCATCACTGAGAGGGTCACGGTGAAGGTGACAGTAGCAGTGGTTTGATTACACAGGCTCCTGGGATCCTACTCAGGTGGCTCGTGTCCTCCCATGGAAAGCCCCTCAGCAGACATGGATCCTGGGCTCTCAATAAGGTGTTTTCCTGTTTTGCTCCTCCAGCCCATAGCTGTGACCAATACCTATATTTAATCCTTTCTGTTTGAAATACCTGTAGTGATTTTTGATTTCCTATTTGGATCCTGACAGATCCAAGTAGGGTAGGGGTGGGTGTTGATTGTTTAAACAAATATAAACAAAAAGAGAATTGAAAACAACTACTATAGAACAATGGTTCTCATTCAGGGTAATTTTGAACACTGCTGGATTTTAATCTGTTATAAGAAAAGGGTGACGAGAAAGCTGGTACCCTGAGCGTTGAGCATGATAGAAAGGGTATATTTTAGAGGTGGCTGCCTCTCCGTTGATGGTTTGTAGTCCCTGGGAGGGACCCATGTAGCTAAACATACGTGTCTGCAGATCTACACTGGGCAGGAAGCAATAATTTTGCCAGCACAACTGCCGATCTGCACACCACTCACATAACATAAGGGCAGTCTCAGGAATGGGTTTCCCTGACTGACCATTGGATTGTTTACTGTGAGAACAATGGGAGAGGTTGAGGGATGTTCTCTGTGCCCAGGAAACTGGTGGGTGATGTCCCTTTGAATACGTGTCATGCCCACCACAGTGACCTACGATTGGGCTCCTGATTACTTGCTCCCATAGCAGAATTCTGTTGAAGGCACAATTATCCATAGATTTTTCTCTCCCACCTCCACAGAACGTTCATGGGTATGGGTATATTTATCAAAATTAAAGCATTATCTAGCTATCCTTTGGAAATAAAATTGAACTGAATTAGAAGCAAGTGAGATAAGCACAAAGTCAGCCAGAGGCAAAATTTGAACAGAAGAGAGACAAGAGGTGTGGGGTACGACCATTTAAAGTCTGACACTAAAAGCTGAGGTAATTGAAGTGCAATTGATCTCAAAATCATGGAGTTTATCAGCCTAGGAATGGAGAAGGGAAGGGCCAGAACTGAAGGGATAAAATAACCATGAAAAGCAGAGTTTGACCAACACAAGGAGTCAGCGAATAAGTTCTAATGGACTCAGAAATGAGGCTCACAGGAGTTCAGCTTCTCTGAAGCCTTCTGAAGGGTATATTAATTCGAAACTGAGATGAAAGAGAAACCTGTAATCCCAATGTGTAGAGAAAATAATGAAATATCAATATACGTATGGCAGGGGAATTTAAGAGTCTGAAAAGGGACAGGCCATCAAGATACAATGGGAAAAATTATAGGGGAACAAATAGCATAGAAGGAGCAGGTGAGAAGAGACAGGAGCTATGTTTGAGAGTTTTGTAAAGAAGAACGAAATAAGTCATGGTAGATGGGAGGCAAGATCTAGAAAAGTGTAGCTTCTTTTTGTTTCTCACAATATAATACTGAAAATCACAGTGAGCAAGGAGGGGCCTGGCATTTTGGCATTCTTAACAGGGATATTGCACTGACTTGGTTAATGGATGGTAGTAACCATGTAATTTATTGCTCAAACACTGACACTTTTGAGAGTAAAAGAAGATGCTACAAATGGACAACAGGCATGGACAGGAATGGTCCCATGCAAGTAGGACATCTGGTCATTCCACTTATGGGGAAGAGTATTCTGTACCCCAGAATGGTTATTGTGAGGATGGTTAATATGGAACATGAACAAGACCGTGGAAGTATGGATCAAAAGCAACCAAAAACAAACAAATACAGACAAACAAACAAATGGCAGATCTGTTCCGTTCTGCTTTTCTTTTCTAACACAATGAATGCAAATGGCATCAAGCCAAAAAGCTCAGCCTTCTCAGAATGAGGGGAAGGAGATGTCAACTCCTTTTTATGCGAAGCAACTAGTTGGACCAAGTCATACCTGTGTCCCAGCAAGTTGTGATGGTGATGAGAAGGCAAAGACGAGGTGTCAAAAACTAGTGCTTGAAAGAATGAACAAGAGCAGGAGCAGAGAGGAAATGAAAACTCAGGAGAAAGATAACCTGAGGACGTGCCTCTTGGTACGATTAATTGACCCAAAGGTGTCTCAGGGTTAGGACAGCCAGCGGGGTGGCAAGCCAAAGCTAGGGGCAATAGGGCCCCCTCTTCCTCATGTGAACTTGGTGGGTGGGTTTACATCTACTAGGGTCGGTGGCGTGTGCAGCTGTGAAGAAAGAAACATAAATGCCTGTAGGGACCAGGCATGTAGCAAAAATAAGTGAAATTGGGCTGTTCTAAGTAATAGGGAGTGCTGGGGAGTGGGGCATATTTGAAAATGCATTAGAATCTAAAGTTAGTCAGTTTAAAACAAAGCAAAACAAAACAAAACTGTTCAAGCCAAATAAACATCTTCCATAGGTCCCTGAACTCCTTTTTGCAACCACTAGTCTTTATTCAAGTTCCCATGACTCTTCCCCTCCTGTCAAAGTAAGAAGATACTTGCCACTTCCTGACTCTAAGAGGGAGGCACCGGGCCTGCCTGGTGGCCTAGTGGTTAAGTTCATGTGCTCAGCTTTGGCAGCCCAGGTTCTCAGTTTCGGATCCTGGGCATGGACTTACACACTGCTCATCAAGCCAAGCTGTGGCAACATCCCATATACAAAATACAGGAAGATTGGCACAGATGTTAGCTCGGGGCCAATCCTCCTCATGAGAAAAATAAAAGAAGGAGGAGCACCAACTGAGTCTGATTTGGAGGGGACCAGGGATTCAGTCCTGAGGGTTCAGACACTGTCTACAAACTCCTATAGCTTCAAGTGTTCTTGACGTGGAGGCCAGAGGAAGACTTAGGAAGCTGAAGAAGACCAGTGCTTCTTGTTGGAGTTTTGATTTATGAAACATGCTACCAAAATTCATTTTATTTGGCAAATATTTGATGAGAGCTTATAATGTGTTGGACAATGAACAGCAAGTACAGAAGTGAGCAAGGTGGATGATAATGCTCATCTCACAGATCTGGTCATCTGGAATGGAAGGTGGCTGTTGAACAAGTTATTAAAAAAAAGTCTTATGATAGTGGCAGCAGAAATTGTTGTGGAACGTGGTGCAGGGAAGTAGGAAAGGCATGGTGGTAAGAGCATCCTCTCTCTCTTCCTCTCTCTGATTATCTATTCATCCCTTCATCATTTATCTACACTAAAGTACTGACTGAATAAGAATGAACTACAATCATATGTACATTCTTCAATCTTTAAAAATTCTGAAGAACAATTACATGGGGTGCAGGAGAGAAACAGTCACACAGCCCAGTTTCCTCAGAAAGTGTGGGAGTGGTTGATAGACAAGCCCTGATTGTGATCAGCCTGGGGCAAAATGGTGGATTCCATTGAGCTGTGTCTTTGATCTCTCTGCTTTAAAAGTCTCTGTATCCTCTCACCTCCCCCAGTTCTGCCTCAGTTGTATTGATGCTGCTTGACAGTTTCGTGGGGCATCTGTGACTCTTCCTTGTTATTCAGTTGCCCACAATTCTACCTTAGGTCTTTGGTGCTTCATGCTCTGGAAGGGTACCCATGTTTGCTTCTGCTGGGTGCTGGATGGTATCACTGGAGAAGATATTGGTACACATTGACAGTTCTCAAAGTGAGGGTATGGTATGCAGAATTTAAAAAATGTCCCCCTAAAATGCCTGTCCCTTGATTATTCAGTCAAATTCTAATCTAGTTGCTCTGAAGGGACTTTGCATATGGAATTAAGGTCACTGATTATTAATCAGTTGACCTTAAAATAGGGGGATTATCTTTGATTATCAAGGTTGTCTCATTGTAATCAAGGAAGAGAAGGCAGAAGAAGCTAAGACGTGGCAAAAGAGGGAGGCAGAGGAAAGATGAGGCAAAAGGGGAGAGGTTTCAAGAATGAGAAAGGTTAGCTCATTGTTACTGACTTTGAAAAATGAAAGAAGAAGAAATGTGGGCAGCCTCTGATGGTGATGCTGAGGATGACCCCTGACCAACAGTCAGCAGGGAAATGGGGACCTCAGTCCTACAACCACATGGAATTGAATTCTGGCAAGAATCTAAATGTGCTTAGAAGCAGATTCTTCCCAGAGCCTCTTGATAAGATCCCAGCCTTCTGACACCCTGAGAGTCTTGGAGCCTAGAAACCAGCCAAGCCTACAGGACTTCTGACCTACGGAACTGTACAATAACGCACTTGTGTTGTTTTAAGCTGCTAAATTGTGGTAATTTGTACAGTAACAATAGAGAACTAATTCAGAGGAATAGACAGAAGATGAACAGCTCCTTGAGGACCAGCTCAGTATCATATTAACCCTGAATGTTTATACCCAGCACACTTCTGGGCAGACGGTGCATCCACAGACATGTTTAGAACAGGATGCTCAAAAATGCAGAGGCAAAGAGGAGGGGTTAGCACCGTGAAATCCAAAGTCTGTCTGCTTCAGATTATGTCCCTGCTCTACCATTTTTAGCTGCATGACCTTAGACAAGTTCCCTAACCTCTCTGACCCGCATTCATAATTCATAAAATGGGGATAATAAGAGTACTTTAATCATGGAGTTGTATGGATCGTTACGTGTGTGTAAATGTGTATATGCGTGCGTGTGTGTGTAATGAGCCCAGAATATAATAACTAAAATGTACATGCTAGCTATCACTTTAATACCATGACTGTGATAATTATTATGCTGTTCCCTTGTGACCTGACCCCTGTGTGGCCATGCATCTGTTCTAGTTGAGGGCAGGAAGTCTGTTCCTTTGTGCACTGCCTCATCATGAGCACCTAGCCAAGCACAGGTAATAGGTTCTCAGTAATTACTTTTTTCATGAATAAATGAATGGATAAATGAGCAACATCATTTACAAACTGCACAGACAGGCAAAATCAGCAAAGACTGGGAGATGTGAAAGGTGTAGGAATTGGCCCAAACGTGTTTTCCTGAAGCTATTTTGTTTTTTGAGGAAACATTCTGGTAAGGGCTTGTTTTCTCATCATTTTTCTATTCTGATAACTGTGCAGCATATTAGAAAAATCGACTTCAGGTCAAGTTGGCGAAGTCAGTTCACAATTTGATATGCCTGTCTACTTTAAGTACGGAGAATCAAAAGGAAAATATAAAGAGAGATGAAAAACACACAGGGAGACTTGAAAACATGATAAGCACTCTGGTCCAGGCAAAGGCTGGTGGTAGGAGTCCCGGGCCAGCTGTTTCCTGCCATTGGATGCAGGTGGTGGTGACAGGAGATCAGCGCCTGCGCATTAAAGATAATTTAAAATGTTCTTCTTGGGTTGGGGCCAGAACCAGGCTTCTCACCTGAATCTAAAAGATGATGTGGGACACTTTTCACCTCTTCGCCAAGAAAGAACATTGAAGGAGGAACTGGATGCCCATTGCTTAGGGCTACAGCTCTAGCGGAAGCTCTAACTAAGATGTCGGGAGGCAGAGACACAGTCGTAGCTGGGACTTGAGTCAGGCTACTCCTGGTTTGTCTGTTGCATCCTGGGACCCTGATATTTCTGAGGTAGGAGCTTTACCATGTCTTCATAAGATCTAGGTCCAAACGTGGGAGCTTCTCATTAGGAGGGAGGAGAGAAAAATGAATAAATAAATAAATCGCACAATGAAAATCCAATGCAAAGTAACAATGCCAAGAACAGCAACATAAAATGAAAAATAGATCCACAATCAGAATATGAATTTACTCCTAATGAGATTAACTTAATGTAGCCATTTGGCAAACACGGCCGGGATGCTCAAGGAAACAAATGGAGAAATGACAGTCATAAAAGTAACAAGAAATTATGAAGCTAATTCAAGCAAATAGAAAACTAGAAAGATAGGAAAAACTTATAAAACTTGAAATATAGAGAGTCATTGAAATTATTAAAAAATCTCAATACTCGCATAATCTGTCACTTTCATATAGATGGAGAATTAGTGAATTGACAGCTATTGCTAAAAAATTCATCCAGAATGTAGGCAAGAGACAGACAAAACTTAAATATGTGAAGAGTAGAAAGGAACAAAGGTGTTAGACTGAGAAGCTCTAACTTGTGTCTAATTGGAGTTCTAGAATAAGAATGGTAGACACAATGGAGGAGAAGCAATATTTGATAATACAAAAACTGTGTATTTTCAAAATTGAAGAGCGATGCAAGTATTCCCATTTCGAGCAGGATAAATACTAAATAACCTATGAATACATTACAATGACCTAACATCAAACCTAGCAGTTGCATTCTCTCAGACAACCATTTCACACCATTCCTCACAAGTCTCCAGTTTGATAATCCCTTTCATTGCATGCAATTAATAAGCCTGCTTCTTATTTTACTGAGGGAATAAAATGCATCAGAAGAGAGTTTCACATATACTTATCACACGATCTATCACATATACTTATCACCAAATCTATCACCTTACCCTGATCTGTATCCACATATTCTGCCTTCCTTCCTTTTACAGGTAATGAGCGATCAGTCCTCCAACCAAAGTTAACCCCTCCATTTGTGCATCAGATCCTGTCTCGTTTCCTTGAAAGCATCTCTCTTTGCTGTGGTCCTCTCTCTCCTACTTCGTCATCCTTCTACCGAACCATTCAAATCTGAATTCAACATGCTGTCCTTTCTCCTTTCTTAAACATAACCTCCCCTAAAAGAAATTAAAAACACAATAGCTAAAAGAGAGATAGCATCAAATGTTCCATCAGGTACACTCCCACCTCAAGACCTTTGCACATGCTATTTCCTCTGCCAAGAAGACTCTTTCCTCAGACATCTGCATAGCTTACTCTTCTACTTTTCCAGGTCTCTATTAGGTCTTATCCTTTAGGCCTTCCCTGACTACAGAGTATGAAAGAGGATCCCCTTTCTTTTTTTTTTTTTTTCAACACTTAATCACTACCTGAAATTTTATCTACTTACTTATTTGCTATGGTTGTCTTCCTACACTGGAATCCCAGCTCCATAAAAGTAAGGCTTTAATATATTTTGTTCACTGCTATAGCCACAGAACCTAGAAAGTGGAAGGCATATAGAAAATTTTTTAAAAAAATTTAGTCAAGTACTGGAAACATCTTGCTTTGCTGGATAAGAATTTCAGTCTTTTGAATATAGAGATGATGAAGATGATCTTGAAACACATTTGCAAAATGATTTTTCTTTTAATAGTTTCCATTAATTTGTTTTTTCACATGAAAGTTCCTCATATTTCTTGTCCTTGGCCAAGTTCATAATAGAAACAAATAGAATATGATTTGAATAAAAATAACTTAAAATTTCATAATGGTTAGAACCATTCCATAATGGTTCACAAATTTCAAACATTGGTGGCTGGTTGCCTCAGTGGCTCCCAAGCTCAGGAGTGGGACATGGGAAGTTCTGAGGCAGCAGTCTGAAGCATGGGGTCCCCTGAGACGTGGGACTTGGGGCAGGGGCTTTGCTTGCTTGGGTGGGCAGAATTGGTGATAAGCTCATTAATGCATGAAAACTACTTAAAGGTAGCATCATGATTTAATACTGAATTTTAAAATAAGGTTAACCAATTCATTCGTTCATCCAATAAGTTTGAGTGATATTATGTGCCAGGTGATGTTCTTGGGAACTTTTTGGAAAGAGTTACTACCAGCCTACTCCTTGGCACTCAGTGCATGTCATGGTTGTGTCTGGGAGGACGTGGTAGCACCTGGGAGATGTATAAAACACTGTAGTAACTGGAGGCACTGTAATGAGGAACCAGGTTTGATTTGAATAACGATCCAGCTGACTTTGGGTCAGTAACTCGACCTGTCTGATTCTTAGTTTTCTCATTTGTAGATGGGCAGTATACCAATCACGCAAAATTTTATAAGAATTATTGATCGTGCACACAAAGTGTTTGCCATAACTGCCTGGCATGGAGCAAGTGTTTAAAAATAAGACTAGTAGTTACTATACTGCTGCTAATATCACAAATCCAAAATCCTTCCTCATCCGTCATTCCAAATCCACCAATCTCAGAAAAAGTATTTACTTTTTTCTTGACTAATTTTATGACAAAACACATAAAGCTACTTAGAGACCTTACTTGTCCTACTTGGTGTGACTGACTATTCGTACCCAAACCTGCAGAAATAGCAATGTGTTTATTCATGTGGTTTTGCCCCAGTGCCTGCTGCAAATGTTATGTAATATGCTGCACAAGCCACATACCGTTGTCGTTTTAAATTCCAAAACAACAGTGGCAAAATACAAACAAGCAAAAAACTAAAACACAACTGGCCCCAAGGTTTTGAAAAAGGACTGTAGTCTAGCTCGACACCACTCCAGGTATTACATCAAGACTATTGTATATCTTTTCTAAGACTCAGTAGTGAACGCTCCAACTAAGATGCGTACATCCCTTGCTGAAGGTGTAACTTCCTATAAACAGACGGTGTAATTTGCTTACGCAATGGAGAGCAATTACCTCTCCAGAAGTGCATTTCTTGAGTAAAAGCTTATTCTACATAAATTTCATTTGCAATTCCGCATGCTGTGGTTGCCGGAGAAAACATTAAAAAACAAAGAATCTTAGCAGGTTGTTATCTTGTGCTCATGTTTTGTTGACTGTAACACATTTCTCCTGTTTCAAAGGGTTTGGCGAGATAGATGACAACTTCCTTTGTCGTCGTCGGTACACTAACCCCAGCAGAAACAGAGTGCTGGAGCAGGCCCAGAAAGATATAAAGAAAAACATTTCAAACATGAATCTTCCTGAAATTCACATTTAGGCTGAAATGGGAGAAGGATATGATTGCTCCATTTTTGCAGCTTCAAGCTATCTCCGTTCTGCCTTGGAGGAAAAATACGGACACCTAGTCTTGTCAGCCTACTTCATCCTGTTACTTTATTTTTCTAGAAATGGCTACAATGGCCATGAGTTACTGGCAAGGATCTTAAAGAGAGAAAGAATATGAACATAGGTCCCATTTCCTTCTTTGATATCTATTCCTTATAAGCCCGTATTCAATGATAGAATCAATGACTGCATAAATGGATAAATGCCCCTTGGTTCAATAAATGAATTAGAATATACCCAGCTGTTCAGCAGATATTTTTAACCAGAATCTCAGGGGAAATATAAGCTGCTTAAAGACTCTTCTGTCCTTTGTGGCACCATAAGCCTTGTGTGGTGAGAATACCCAACACTTGAGGAGAACATCAACATAGATTCACGTCCAGGGATCCAGGCTCTCATTTTTACGGGGAAGTTGATGGAAGTCATCACCAAAGCCTAGGAGAATTAGAGAATGACTAATGGGAGAGCTCCAGATTATCTCTGGACTATAAGGAAACCTAGTGCAGAAAGCTGTGCAAAAATGTGAAACATATACCACATTACAATAGATAAATTTCAGGTTTAAGTGCTCTGAATTGGACTACTTCATTTGAAAATTAGTACCAGACACTTGCCCAAATGGTGAAGCATTAGAAAAGTGTTCCTGCCTATTGTGTAGAGTTTAAATCATTTCAGAAAGAATAACAATTTTAGGGGTTTAACTTATATCCCTCCCAAGAAATTATACATGAGTGAATTTAGATACTTGGCTAACACCTGCAAAGAGTGTTTATTTGTTTTTATATAGCCTGTTTTGTTCTAATTGTATTCCACACTGAATTTTTTAAACAGATGTGTGAAGCTCAAACATTAGTTGCAAGGGACATCTAATTTAGCTTCTTGCAGGCTGAGAGTCAAAATACAATTTTACCCAAATGTAAGCAATAGAAATTGAATTTCCCCTGAATCTTTTCGCTACAAGTCAAATATGCATTGGCAATGTTGCCACAGGAATTAGCAGGGCAAGCAATGTGCCCTGAGAACAACTTTTGGATAAACCAAGACAATTTAGGACATAAAGGTTGCATTGGAGGACCTTTCTGAATTATTCTCTTGAAAATGTAGCCATACGATTATTTTCCTTTGGAAGTTGATAGCTCACCTACTGTCCATGGAGGCATATTATCTATCCTGGGCAGACTATTTGCTTGAATATATAACTGGCATTAGTTTAAATGATTATCTTTGATCTAGCGATGCAGAGTAAGTCAACAGTTTCACAGAAATGTTGAGTATTGTAAACATTTAAGCTCCACTTCTGATTCTTAGTGGTTGTCACTCTGAGGTCAGTTTGATACACCTCGGAAAGATGACACTAATATACAAAGTGTAATTTAAAAACTAATTCCTAGTGTGCCTAAGTGTATTTGCCCACACATTTGAAACTTCTGTAATTGGCTAAAGAAGTGGTTCCCCATCAGAGATCTGCAGACTCCCCAAAAGTCTTTTAAGATAGATTTAGGACTGGGGTGGGAAGAGTGGTGTGTTAGAGGGACAATGTCATTATCAACTCTTCTTTTTATTAGGCTATAGAGTCTTTTAAAACATTTTTATTTCTTATTTTTATTTTCTGCTTTCACTTGCATTATAAAAACCGAGTTTGATATTACTGATTGGCTAACAGATAAATTATGTTATCACAATTCTTGAAATAAAGTCTTGGGCTTTGTGGCATGAGAGCTATGCATAGTAAAGGATGAAAGGATGAGGAACCACTGTTATAAAATAAAACATCCCATTAAACCCATTAAACAAGAGCTCCCCCTTCCACCCTTCTCCCAGCCCCTGGCAACCACAATTCCACATTCTGTCTCTATGATTTTGACTACTCTGAGTACCTTATATAAGTGGAATCATACGGCATTTACCTTTTTGTGACTGCCTTAGTTTTACCATAAAAACTTACTCTTACAGGTTGAATTTTAAAATGCAACATTTTAAAAGTTAAGAATCAAACCTCTTTCCACATAGCTGTCACATGAAAGCTTTAAAAAATCGCATTGATTGAGCAATGGTTTTAAAAGCCAAGGTTACACCTGACACAATACAAGCCAAGAATTGTTTTTGAACAGTTATTCTCCAACACTGTGATTTCAGTAAGGAAAGCATCAGATTCTGAATAATATTTTCTGAATGGTATTCATTAGATCGTAATGCCTCTCTCCACAAGAGCTCAACAGTGCCATTTGCAAATTCATCGGCAGTATCTTCCCTTCTGTATATAAAGAAATGATTACGAGGAACTTCCTCTTAGGTAAGTGAAATGGAGATACACATATTATTCTATTTTACCACTAAAGGAAGCATAAAATCTCACAAAACCATTGTGTGCACTTGTCTGCATTTCAAATCTGTAAATTAGTCTCGTAATATTGAGTAAGCAATACAAATTGTTGGTGACACAGTAAATGGAAGATGGCATATATTTAAGAAAACATGTTTTACTAATTTTTAAAACTTACCTCATTAAATAGAAGCACTGCTCCTTCCCCCATAGTGTAAAATTATAGAATTTTAAAGCTAGAGGGAACCTTAGATCATCAAGTTCATGTTGTATTTCAGTGCTTAACCTTATATCTTGTATCTCAAACTGTTGATCTTTATTTCTGGCATTTTGTGACCTCTGTAAGGAAGCATTACTCCAGTGTATGTTACTTGTCTTCATTCTCGTGATGTGCGATCCACATCAGTGATGTTTGAGTCTGCAATCTCCATCTCAAATACCTACGGCAATCAATCAGGCGATGGGATAAGTGAAACTGGAAGGTACTATCTGAGGAACTCTGGAGAGTGCATGCCTTTCTAAAAGGGTTAGTGGCCAGCCTTCAGTCCCAGGTGATGGGGGAAATATGAAATTCAGTCCCAATGTTACTAGATCCTTCTTTTTCAAAAGAAGTCAAAAATCCAGACTTTTAATGTGAAGACCCTCAGATGAAATTGACAATTGATTAAGTGGACACCAGTTTTTGATTTCTGCTCTTGGTATTTATACCCTGAAATGTGCAGTTTCTCTTGGAATAGTCATCAGTTCCTCTCTATAGATGGCTACAAGCGGGGAGGTTGGTACCAGTTAAATTGACCCTGGTAAACTTTCTTATGATGCTTTGGAAACCCCAGAAGTGTGAATGGAAATGAAAGCATGGCAGCTTGTATTTACTGGCCTAACCAACAGCATATGAAAGAACTTTCTTTGCTTTGCTGCTTATGTACAGGTTATATTTTCCAGACTGTCCAACTGTAGGGACAAAACAATGCTCATGTTGAAGTTTTTAATATGAATGTCTGCCGCATATTGAGGTATGAGGTTTCAATTTAATAAGTAGTTATTCTGTATCTGCTACCCCTCTGGAAATACAGTTATGAGTAAGATATGCTTCCTCTCTCAACCTTTCCAGAACCTTCTGTGTGGCAAATTTATCCCCCCACTCATTTTTCTCTTTGACATACTTCTTTCTTACTGCTTAATCATTTACTTTCTGGCACTTACATCATAATGACTGCAACTTACATTTTCTGCGTGGACACTGTCTTGAGCATTGTGCATTGTTATTGCAGGCGTTCCTGAGAAGTAGGGTTTCTACTTGCTGATAGTGGTGCCTACCATTCCCATTTCCCAGATGAGAAACTTTTGACATGAATGTAAATAACTACCCCACTGACACACAGATTTCTACCCAGGACAGTCAGACTCCACGACCTATGTTCTTCTTTAACTCCATGCACACTGTCTACCCAACAGGGAAAGTCTAGCATGCCAGTTTGGTGTATCAAATATCTTATTTCCCTGGACTTCTAGCATAGCACCTAGAATAATGTAGGCACTATACTTATGAGTAAAACTCATGGAAAGAATCATGATTTATTTGTTCTTAGTCAAAGAGAGATTTTAAGTTCCTACATTTATAAACTCTAGAAAAATCACTTACTTAGAACTTAAAAAAATATTTACCATGTTGATAGCGTATGAGAAGTCTGAGAAAAGATGTGTGACTTATATAAATCATTACTGTTGGAGAAGGATGAAAAATATGATTAACACTAATGAAAATTTGGAAAGTGCTGAATGACAGCTGCCTAGAAATTCCACATCCTATTATTGCCACTCACTCTTTAAGTTCACCAAACAGAGTGAGGCTTTGCTGTTGATGTAATGACAAATCACCGGACCATTCTATTGGCATTTTTCAAAACATAATTTGTTTGATGTTAAGAATTATTATTATGTACGTAGACAGAAGACTCATCATACTAGTTCCTGGTCAATAAATGACACCATCGTTCTACAAGCCTACAAATCAGATGATTAGCTGTGTTCTGAACACCTTCCTCTCTTTAGACACCCATTTGCAATCTATCAGTAAATCTGTCAATCTTATCTTCTAAAAAAACTCTTGAAGCATCTCATTTCTCTCCCTACTACAAAGTAAGCGTTCAGTAAATGTTTGCTGTAATTCTTGTTATTGTTATTTTTCAGGGTCACTAAATTAGTCCAAGTTACTGTCATCACTCGCCTGAACTATTGCAATAACATCCTAAATTTTTTCTTATTAGAATTCACACCTCACCACTCAAAATCTTTTTTTGCACTACAGCTGGATAACCTCTTTAAAATGCAAATCTGATCATGTCATCTCCCCTTCTAAAACACTCACATGGTGTGGGGGCTACACAATCTCTAATCTAACACCATACTCTCTGCACCTCAGACACACTGACTTTCTATAGGTTTCACGATTGTACCTCCCTCTCTCTACCCACAAGGCCTTTATATGTGCTGATCTCTCTGATTGGCATGCTCATCCCTTTTCTCTATTCCCTTTATTAACTCCTATTTACCCTTATGTCACTTCCCTTAGAAACCCTCTTGAGAGATCCTGCACTAAACGAGTTCCTCCCTATTATACTATACCCTCTCTTAGCACCACTTACTCTCTTTTTGAAACACTCACTATAGTTGTAATTTTACATATATTTATGTGAATCTTTGACTAACATCTCTCTCTTTCTAGATTGTAAGGTTCATGAGGAAGGAGACTATTTATATTCAATACATATCCATAGAATTAATGAATGCTACTTGAAAATATCAGATTCAGAAGCTAATAAAAAGATATTATAGGGTAATATAATCATAGAAATGATTCAAAAGAGCACATTCTCTTCAATCTGAAGGTTTATGGTTGTCAGGCTCTATGCCTTACAGATACTGTTCTAATGTGTCTAGGTAGATTCCTACGGAGTTAGCAGATTTGCATATTTATGGTCTCCAGGATAAATGGGTCTTAACTGTGAAATATCTGTAGGTGGGACTAACAGTATCTACAGTATCTGCTATTTGATTCTCCTTAAGCCTGGCAAGAAAGTAGACTAGCATTATTCCAATCAAAAGAATAGTGACTTGTGACATACGTATCCCTAGGCAAATAAATGCATTATTCATATGTTCACAAGTTCATGTAAAGCAAAGAAAGCCTAATGAAGATTTATGTCTGGATCAACTTCCTGACTTAAAAATTTATTATTCCTTGGACTTATCATGCAAAGGAAGTGGTGGAAACCCATCCTCTGAACTATTAAGACTCCATGAAAACAGATTAGAAAGCACTCTAGAGCCCCATCTTTCATGGATTAGGTGGGATGGTGGTCGTGGATTTGATGATATAATTGGTCATCTATCTCCTCAATTTTTGCAAGAGGGCATAAGAAGAAAATGTGGCCAGTGGAAAAGCTTTAATCATGGTTGAATGTTCTTGTTAGGTTAATAGCTACAGGATATGGAAGGGAATTAGCATCCTATGTTTACCCTGGTCTTTTACATGAACTTGACTTAAAACCGTCTGGCTTGCCCAAGCAGATATCTTTCTCCTATGAACTCATAAACTCAGTGTGCATTCATCTGCAGGGGTGCTTGGCCATATGGTCTCATGTGCTCTCATCCATCTCATCTCTCTTAGACCCTGTATCTTCAAGGCCTAGCAGAGTGCCTGTCACAAAGAAGACATTGGGCATTTGTTGGTGACAACAATGAATGAATGGATGGATGAACGAATGATGTTACTCAACTTCATTCCTGAGAATTATATTGAGTTACTATCAACTTTGAAAAAAACTCCCAAATTTTAATACTACGGTAAATTTTTTTTCAATTTCTTTTTCATACCTCTTTTTTTCTGACCCTGATTTCCTATTGTATCTGCTTCTCTTTCTCTTTCATGCTTTCTCTCTCAAAAGCAGTTTCCCATCCTGCTGAAGTAAAGGCAAGTATCAGTGCACTTTATGACATCAAAACTTTATTCTGACACATAAAATCCAGCCGACTTTCTGTATTCTATTTTTTAAAACCTTCGACATAGCTCTTATTACTAAGTATTGCCACGTATGTTTTCCAATTTGGAAATTGGCAGAAAGGAGGTAACTTTTAATTATCTTTGAACTGAGCAGCTCAACAGTTAAACCATTTACTCAGAGGCTGGAATACAGAAAATCTGTTTTTGGTTTGTTTTTGAAAAGCCAGCCGTCCATTTTCTCAGTCAGTATAAAACCTCTTTCATCTGAAAATTTCTTTTCAACTTCAGTAGTGTATGAAGACTCAGCTCTCCAGAGATGGACCACAAATGGAAATTTAGGGCGTTTAAGGCATTTGTTTGAACGTTTATGATAATATATTGCAACGATTACCTATAACAGCAGCATAATTCGTATTTTCTGAATGTGATAATAAAGATACTTTCACTTTCCTGTAAAATAATTGCTTTAGGATTATCTCCTAAAATACAACATACAAAGTATATTCGAAATATATCTTCTTAATAATAAATATAATTAATAATTTAAATATTTACATTGAAGCTATATAATTCAATAATAAACATAAGCCTAGGATGTAGGTATTAATTTTTCCATTCTGCAGTTGATAAAACAGAGTCTTAGTGAGGTTATCAGATTTACTTAAAGTCACATATTGAGGTCATTCTAACTTTAAAAGCCATTTTTGCACCAATGCTTGTTCTTAACCAGTTTAAGATGACATTGCAATTTGACATTTAAATTTTCAAAAATCATTTTTATTACCAGATGGTGGCTAGGGTACTTGAGACGTCTAAGTGACTGTAAAACGATCCTAAGAGAAGTTTAAGTGAAACTTAATAACATGATGTCCTCTGAGTTGTGAAACTTCTTCAATACCCATTATTTTTTATAAGTTGCTCTCATTTCATGGGAATACTTGTCTGGTAAACACCTACAGCTTTGCTGTGATAAAAGCTCAGTAGGACTGATTCCCATATTTGTTATCAATGAGTACTTAGAACTAAGTACTAGGATGTAGACCCCACTGAGCTACAAAAGTGGGTTTGCCCTTGAAGTGTCCACTTGGGGCACAGCCACATGGCATCTCTGAAGAGGAAGCTCTATTGATTTTCTCTTTGGGAATATCCCGGGGATTTTCGCTCTCAAGGTCAAAGAAGAGAAAAATTTGTTGCCATAATTTCTTTGCACATACACAGTTTGTCTTTTTCTTTTTGATATTTTTTTTGTGTTAAGCCCCTCCCTTTCATCTCTCATCTGACTAAATTAGATGGATGCCAAAGGTTTACCATTTTAGCCTGTACTGTGCACAGAGTATTGTGAAATGGGACCACAGGTCATAGAAAGATGAGTACAATATAAGCTTTCTCCCGGACACCAATAGCATAAGTTAAAATATAGTATGAGCAACGTGCTCTGAGGAAAAAGTGGAAAGCTTCAGGGAAAAGAAAGAATTTGTGTGGGGTCATTGGGGATGAGCAGAGTATGAAACTGTGGGTTATTTTGTCATAAGAACACTTAACATTAAGATCTGCCTTCTTAGCAAATTTTAAGTATACAATACAGTATTGTTAGCTGAATTTGACATTATTATTACTACATGTTTACATTGAATTATTGTGGCCTTTTTAGCTTTTAGAAGGATCAGTTTCACAAAGCCTTAAATTATATGTATGTACATTTTTACATTTTAATTAGCAAAAGGAATTTTAGCTGAAGTCAAAGTCATTCTATTTTTATTATTCATTTCTATAAAATCTACAGGAAGAGAAATAGAGAACAAGCAACATCTTTCCTAAAAACTTATCAACACAATTTTATTAAAAGAGAAAAAGTGTATTGACCTCTGGTAAGTCATTTTGTGGTTTTGGAAAATTAAACATATAATTTCAATGCGATGTCGTAATACCGTATTCATTTAAAAATATCAGATACATTTTAAATGAATTTTTAACACTGATTTCAGTGGCTTAAGTGTTTTCTCAGCTATCTTACCATTTTGGTTTTGGATGATACTGAGAGTAGACTTACTTAAAGGCGTATTACTCAAAGGACCATTAAGAGGAAGAGAGTTTAAAAGAGTGAGAACCATTTTGAACGTGTAACCTGGTCTCTATCTCACACTACACACCAGCAGACCTGCATCCTCTCCTCCTTCGCTCCGTTCACTTTCTCCAGTAGGCATGGACATTTTTGCACTGCCACGTTCTAAGAGCTGAGGTAAGAAGACAATGCTGAAGGCTCTGAGGTGATGATTTCCTCCACAAAACAACAGAGACAAGGCAATAAATTCAGCTTGTAATAGGAAGGAGTTCATTTCTCCTATCTGTGTTTATTTTTCATTGATTGGCTATAGTTAGGAGAGTGGCGGCTCTTCCCCGTAATTTGTACGCTCTGCCTGTTTCCAGATTGTTCTTGGCCCAGCTGGAGGCATGTGTATTGTGTCAGGAAGAACCCAGTAGGCTCTGAAGTGTGACCTGCCACTGGATAAGTGTACTTTAGCCCTCTTTCGTGGAGCTAGGACCAGCATGGCATAAAGCTGTACTCAGCATGTTAGTCCATTTATAGAGAATTACGGTTATTTGCAGCTAGTCTATTTAAGTTCAAACCCAAAACACTTTTCTCTTTAAGTTCTGGTTCTGTAATTTGAAAGCAAAATTCAGCTGGATTTTTATAAATGAATTTGCCTGCTCTACACAATGACTTATTGTCAAAAATATTCTAATTTATTTTCTATATCAGTTTTTATGGGGAAAGTAAAAATTTTGCATATTTAACATCATACGCTTGAAACATTTTACTTTTAAATAAGGAAAATCATTTAAGAACCTACAAAATTATGCAACATTAAATAGGTTCTATTTTTTTAAACTCTGTTGCTAACACATAGTCTATGCTACTATTTGAATCTAAGAGAAATATTTAGTGAATGCCAGTAAAAATTGGTCTTGCCTAAATTCTTTCTTGTTTACTTACAACAGAAGTAAAACCTCATATAGAAACCATATTGACATTTCAAAGCCTCTTCACCCATGTTATTTCCACTTTTTGGTTTACTGAGTTTTATTAAAACTAATCTTTTGATCTTTTGTTTAGCATCTTAAAGCTATTGGGCTGAAAAATATGTAACCTTCATATTCCATAATTAGCTGTTACAAGATTTTGATACCCAGTGGAGCAAAGTGTACCTTCGGAAAAGAGATTTATTAAAGTTTAATGAATGATTTATAACTGCATTTCTTATTGGAGAAAGAAAGTTTTGCAGCCCCCATGCTTGAAACAATCATCTTTTTCTCTGAGCTAAGGTGAGGTGATATTTCTAAGGCAATAAAAAAATTATAATGAAAATACTGGAGGTTTTTGAAATATTTTCCAGCTATGAATCTTGAAGGCATTTACAAATATCAATTATGATTTCAGTGAATCATTGCCAGTGTTTTATTTCCAATAATATCAAGTTATATTATCTAAAGAGGTCAGAACAGATTAAACTGCTTGTTTTCTGAATTAATAGAGGGAGAAATTATATGAATAATATGAAAAATGAACAATAATTATATATCATTTATAGTTTGCCTTTGAATTCATTCTGTTTTTATAGGGAAAGCAAAATATTTCCCATAGAAATGCAATCAGATATGCTACAAGTGAACTTCAGAGACTATCATGTCACCAAATGCACAAACATACTTTATTATCTATGTAGCTCGTAAAGTTATCAGATTTAGCAACAAAAACAAAAACAAAACAAAACAAAGAACCCAGGATACACAGTTAAATTCGAGTTTCAGAAAAATAACAAATTTTTAGTATAGCATGATAATTTTTTTTTTTTTTTTTGCTTGAGGAAGATTAGCCCTGAGCTAACAGCTGTGCTGATCTTCCTCTGTTTTGTACGTTTGTCACTGCCACAGGATGGTTTGACAAGTGGTGTAGGTCCACACCTGGGATCTGGGCCTGTGAAGCCCGGGCTGCCACAGTAGAGCATGCTAAACTTAACCACTGTGCCACCAGGCCAACCTGAGTGATAGTTAATGTTAACTTGATTGGATCATGGACTGGCCAGGTATCTGGTTAAAAATAATTGCTGGGTCTCTCTGTGAGGGTGTTAGAGATTAGCATGTGAATTGGTAGATTGAGTAAAGTGGTGTGACCTCCTCAGTGTGGGAGGCATCGTCATCCCATCTGTTGAGGCACTGAATAGAACAAAAAGCTGGAGGAAGGGAGGATTCACGCTCTCTGCTCCACTGAGCTGGAACACGGATCTTGCCCTTAGAGCTCCTCGTTCTTGGGCCTTTGGACCTGCACTGGAATCTACACCATCAACTCTCTGACTCAGGCCTTCGAACTACACCACTCAGTTTCCTGGCTCTCCAGCTTGCAGACGACAGATTGTGGGACTCCTCAGCCTCCATAATCACAAGGAGAATATCTTACAATAAATCTCTGTATATATACTATATACCTTATAATAAATCTTTCTCTATATATGTATCTCCTATTGCTTCTCTTTCTCTAGAGAACACTGACTAATACCTCTCAATTTTATGTCTCCAATATTGCATGTGACATATTTAGGCTAAAAATTATTCCTTCTTTACCTGAAATTCATATTTAACTATGCATCTTGTATTTAATCTCACAACTTTAGGAAGAAACGTAATGTGCCTCCATCTAATTGGGCCCTACTTATCTTCCAGGAGGTTTTTAGGAGATGCAGAATGCAGAGAAAAGGATAAGGTGAAAGATAAGCAGTGAAGAATTAAGCTAAGGATCCCTATGAGAACATCTCTGGGTCTCCGAGAACTTCCTGACTCTCTCCAGCCACTACAGAGCAAAGATCTCGATCATTCCATGCAGAAGCCAGAAATGCTTCTCCCCTTTTAGAGAGCTCATCAGAGATGAAAGAAAATGGCCCAAAGCAAAACAAAGCATCTTGCTTTTCAGGTGCCTTCTCTGCCTCTGGGTGGTGGAATCTTCAGAGAATTAACCGAACTTTTACCATAAAATCACCATAAAATTCACTTTAGCATTGACAATGACTGAGTTAACCAGGAAAATTCTGTTCACGCAGCAATACCCATTTCCAATCATAAGATTAAAAGCCAACTCTTTGACAGATGTTGGGGGAAGTTACATTATTTGGACTTAAATGATTTCATCCTAATTTTAGTTTCTAGCTGCTGGTTATAGAATCTTTACAAGATTTAGGCACCTCAGCTCATTATAGTGCTGCACACCCACTATTTCTCCATGTATTATAAATGTTGCATTAATCAGAGGCACAAAAGAGAGAAAGTGGATGTCAATTCTGGGCAGGAGCGAGGTAGTACGGGTCAATGTTAAATTTAACAACTTAACTTATTGGCCACTATTTTTAAAGCACTTTTTTAACTCTATCCATCCTTTAAATTAAATTTTAATATTCAGGCATGTTCTAACTCTCAAACCTTTTATTTCTCTACAAATGTAGCATGGTTCTTCCCACCCCCGTCTTTATCTGTTTGATGTTTATATTTAGCTAGTCATATTAATGGATCAGGGCTTTGAAGACAAAAGTTGTCAATCTGTTTTTTCTTCTGTTATAAAAGTTATGAAAGGAGAAAAATTTTCCAAAGCTGTTCTGTTTTCATGTCTGTGAAATATATTTTATCTTTCTGCTATCAATTCAACTCTTTTTCTAGCGTTCTAAGGCCTGTCCATATCAATCATTTTGGTCATAGAAATCCCTTAGGCCATATAGGGCTTCCATAGTTTTTGGAATATGTGTCGGGCAGTCACCACAGACCAACTGTAAGCAAATCTAAACCTAATGAAATTTGTCTTGGTTATTTCCTATATTAAAAACGTAGCCCTTTATTATTATTAAGGATCAACAAGCATAATAATTTACACTGTAAAAATTTTGATTCCTATATTTCTGGTCGTGGAATTATTTGTTGAAATGAAATGTTACAATGAAGCATAAACACGGTACCTATAACAACGGGCCTCCTCTCATTGAAGTGCGGCTCACTCCTTCTATATTCCCTCTGTGGGCTTGCTGGGAAGGTTTCAGGAACCTTCCGGAAATCCCCAAACCATATTTTGAAGAGCAGTGCCCTCTACAAATATTATAGGAAACAAGAACAATTACAAAGCCAAAATTACAGGAAAAAAACAAAAGAAATAGAAATTTGTTAGTCAGCTTGCTCGATTTCCTAAATCATCTCTCCTAATGAACATTCAAAGTGACACCAGACATATACAGACTGAGTGAAATGTTCCTTATTCCCCCACCTCCACTCTGGACTCAGCTCCCTGGAAGTGATTCTATGACATTATTGCAATTGTTTGCATGTGTGTCTCTCACAGATTGCGCTTTAGGGGATGTGTGTTCTAGAGAGCCATATCTGGCCCCAAATGCCCTAACAAGTCTTCAGGTCTTGGTTGGCACAGGTGATCCTATAACATTTCAAGTGGCTAAGGTTCTACCTTCTCTTGAGGTGGGAGTACCACTGCCGTACAAATTCTGCCCACGCGCCATGCTCCTCTGGAGTCTTCGCCTCCAACTTGACCCGTATAGTGAGAGTCAGAGGCAAGGACCTGGCGGCTGTTCAGTCTTCAGCTCTGATGAATGTTTTAGCCAAATAGAAAGTTAAAGCGTTTTCTTTTAAGGTGAAGTTATGAATCGCTCCCTAAACCGCTTTATTCTCTCTTTTTGCTCCCCGCTTCTCAATTTCCCTCTCTAGCGTCCTCCCCACTCCTCCAAAGTCAAACCAACAATGTGAAGGAACTCTGCTTCTCTTCTAGAATTTTTCTTAAATTAATTACTTCCATGAGTCATTTAAACCAAAGCCTAGACGTTATTCTTTACAACTTCTTCAACAAGTGTAGCAATTTTTAAAAATTATATTTCTAATAATATAGACTTGGTGTTTGATTAAATCTTGCATTTGTTAATGAATTTAGGACTATAGATCTCTTTTATTTAAAACTGTCGGATTGAATTTTTGATAACTCGGGATTTTCTTGACAAGCAGCCACAATTGATGAGTTCATTCTACTGACATCTTCTTCATCCACTTAACTCGCATGCAAACTTCAAACTGAGTTCTCCTGGACAGTATTCCTGGCCCGCACTCCGCCGTCTCACCATCGCAATCTGACTTGAACCCTCTCGGACGTTCTCACATAGCACCCTCTGCTTACCTGACTAAACGGCAAGGCCTTGGAAGTCACGGCCAACCTCACTTGACATTTTGCCCTCAGTGCTTAGCACAGGGCCTGGTACATGGCAGGTGTAAAAATAAGGAAAGAAAAAAGAAGAAAAAAATACATATGAAACATTTATTTTGTAGGTGTACTTTGTGAGACACTCATGGTTCAAAGATAAGGATTCATCTCTTCCACACAGTGGGAAGAAAATCTATCTAAATAAATAATTATATATTAATATGATTTTAAAGACACGAATCAACTGTTATAGATTTGTGGGGATGAGGGAAAGAAGACAGTATTTAACTCTGTCTGATGGTATGAGGAAAGACCACAAAGACCGAGCGTTGAGCCCTTGGGGAGTAGTGAAAACATATCATCGAGCAAGGGTGCACAGGGCACTTCCGGGCATTTGGGACAATACCGGATTTCACCAAATCCAAGACACATTCTATTGTAAGCTACACAGTTAAAATTAAAATGTGATTTTTAAGATGTGTATTGTTGGGGCTGGCCCAGTGGCATAGAGGTTGAGTTTGTGTCCTCTGCTTCAGTGGCCTGGGGCTCACTGGTTCAGATCCTGGGCATGGACCTACACACCGCTTATTAAGCCATGCTGTGGCAGGTGTCCCACATATAAAATGGGAGAAGATGGGAACAGATCTTAGCTCAGGGTCAATCTTCCTCAACAAAAAGAGGAGGATTGGCAGTGGATGTTAGCTCAGGGCTAATCTTCCTCAAAAAAAAAAGAAAATGTATATTGTGAAAGAAGCTGCACAACGGGTTATTTTTTGTAATTATAATTTTAATAGAATTTGGCCTAGTATGATATCTCCAAATTAAATTGTGTAATTAAATAAGTTGATTTAGATTTATGATTTTGAGTCAAAATCAGTCCTAAATTTGTGCTCACTGATGGAAAATTCAAGAAAAATTAAAGGTCCCTCTAATTATAGGCTAAACTCAACAGATTTATAAGCATTCCTTATCAATTCATCAATTATTTATCAAATATTTATCAATTATTTTATCTCTTCTATGACATTTTTCATACTTTGAGACACATTTATTGCTATAATCGAGATGTGTCTTTCAACCAATGGCGTGTCATAGTTTATTTGGCAGTTTTTTTCCTTTTGGAGGTATCGTGGATTCCTACATTCCCAGTAGTTATGTTCTATATATAAGTTACCATGAACACTGACGTCATGAATACTGAGCTGTGATTTCTAGGGGAAATAGAGGGTTAGGTGGTCAGCCTCTGATCACAACATTTTCATCAGCAAATCAATACATAACCTCGTTTAACGTGTGTGTCTGTTTAAAGACGTCTTATTTAACATGCACTGTTGATTCATTAATCATTAATTCATTAATATTGAACTCATGCATGGCCAACAGCCGTGAACAAACAGCCTGAGTGAGGCTTATCCAACACAACTATTTTCTCCATAAGACAGATCACAGGCTTCCTGTACTTAGAAACACTAGCCAGCACTTCAGCACTGTGCTTGGGAACCATTTTAAATGAAACATCACCAACAAAAGCACAAAAATATGAAAAAATATGGACCACATAGATGGCAGAAAAGAGACTTGCTTACAGCAGGAGCATCGCTTTCTTTGACCTCCCTGGGCAGGTGGTCAAAATTTTTCTGTGCTCTGTGCGTTCACATGCCTGAGAATGCCCCTGAACAGGCTGAAAATATTGATTTTGGAGCTACAAATAAATAGGTTAATTTGCAAATATTACATCCACAAATAATGAGGATCAATATAAAATAATATATTGTTTCTTATAACCAATAAGTATGTAAAATGACACATTTCTTATAACCAATGCTGGTAGTCAAAAGGCTTTTTAAGGAGTTAGATTGGCTTTGTAATTGTTAAGTCACATAAAATAGTTAAAGAGGAATTTAACATATTAAAGTAAAAAAGTTAGACTATTTGAAAGTGCTTCATTTTAAAAGTTTGCAAATGGAACCAAAAATTATTCAAAATTTCTTTTAAAATGATTGCTAAAACCAGCTAGCACTACAAACAGAATAGGGTTTTACGAACTGGCCTTAAAAACTTGATAAGGAAGTAAGAATTTGAACTGGTAACTTTAATAAGTCAAACGTTAATCTATAAAACAAAAAGAAAACATCTGGATAGCCTTTCTTACTTGTGAAAGACACCTGTAAGTTCACCAGTAATGATGAAAACAATCTGAAAGAAAGTGCAATGAGAACCCTAGCAAGATGCAGTCTATCCTCTCAGCAGATTGCGCCCTACTCAGCACGGATGGCTCATGGGCAAAGGGTATGTAGAGGCTTGGGGAGCAGATTGACGGGGAAGAGGATACAGCGAAGGAAAACTTAAATAGCCTCTGTGGACCTGACTGGGACTGGAATAAGCTTGGTTGGACTGAACAATAATCACCGATGGCAGTAAACTTACTTGAAAGCCTATAGATTAAAATTTGTACTGTCATTGGAAATAGGAGTTCAGAGTAAAATTTTCAAATTTCTGAGTTCTATAAATTGTGGAAAAGTGAAGCTATTAAAATGATTAGAGGGTCAGAGGAAAAGTCAGGATTTTGGCACTATTAACCAAGGCACCAGCCACTATATACACTAGATGTGAAAATCCCAAAGAGTCAAAATTTCTTTTAAAATGATTGCTAAGTAACACTGACTAATAAGTAGAAATTTCCAGATTCTGAGGAACTGGCAGACAGTCTTAAACCCAACAAAAGAGTGAGAGATTTTAGAGACAGTGAGAAATATTGGAAGAGATGCTTCCTTTGGAGACAGTTGTTCTTTGAGTCTCCTGAAGTTGGGTACACAAAGGAATGATGTCTGACTCCCACCAGGGAGATCCAGATTGCAAGATATTTGGGCTGGTAAGCAACCTTGCTGGAAGAGCGAGGAAGAGCTATGGTCCCATTGGAACTGGCCTGCTCTACCAAAGTGTATGAGAAAGGATGCATGACTCTTTCCCTTGGATCAGAGTTGAGATGCATTGAGGGTGTGAGTGAATTGGACTTTCATTATCTTAGAGTCTTTCAAGTTTTTCCTAGGACTGATTGTCTAGGAGTCCAGTGGAGAGAGTTTATATGAAGCAGAACTCTGAACAAACGTGGGCTATGTGTGGAGGAAATGAAGGAACAGAACACACCTCCCATGGAACAAGTGTTGTGGCTGGAGGGACCAGACCCCACTTGGAATCCTCCAAGGAACCCATGGGCATGCTCACAAGAGAAAGAGTCAGCTCTAAATATTTGCCAAGCTCAGACTGTGCAAAACCATCTCACAAATAATAAAGCCCAGGGAAGAAAGAATGTATTTGTGGTCAAAACATACTGGATTTACTAGTTTGCTGCAGTAAGGGAAACCTTATGCCATGAAGAACTGTGGGGCCAATCACATAAGGGACTTGGGACGAGCTTGTGATAGGGTTTAGGTTTGTATGGGTGACTTTGGGGAGGGCTTAAGAAAGTGAGGGCTTGTTCTGGATTGGGAGCTTCAGGAAGCAAGGGGAAGTTTGATGATGGCCTCTGAGTAGCTTTTATAACTGAGGTAAGAGTAACTAAGTGGGATAGAGCTGTCATTGATAAAGAACCAATGGTCCCTCCTGTTATCCAGACAACAGAGATATTTGATCCTTTTTGTGGTTGCCTGGTGTCCTTGTTTGTGTCTCTTTCGCTCATAGTCATGGAGTAACTTTTTTTGATAGTGATATTATGTGAAATTGTTTATGTTCAGCCCCAAGCTGGTTGCCAGACCAGCTACCTGAGAGTTCTCAACTACCAGGAGTATTTTGTTATTGGTTTGTTTTGTTTTGTTTCATTTTGGTTTACTAATGAGAATCAAATAAAACATCCTGCTCCAACTTCCTCATTTTACACCACATTCCCCCACAGGGAGGGATCAGTTATAACAGTTAGACGTAGATTGGGTGACAAATCAGGAAGAAAGTGAATGTGGAGAAAGAGAAGTGAATGAGAATCCCTTCCCCAAAGGCAGGTGACAAGCACCTGTAGGTATATGACAAATTTAGAGTTCATTGAAATCTGCAATGTTGCCTTTGGATGAACCTTGAAGAAGTGGTTTATGTATTCCGCTAGAGATTCTAAATCTTGCAACTTAGAGTGACCACAGAATGTTATATTAACCATGCATAATGAGGAAAATCATGAGGCCTTCCTGAATTTACATCCAGATTCAGTAAAATCTAGCCATAGCAAGACTCTCTAAAGAAAGAACAGAAGGAAAGGAGACAAAAGGAAATTTTTCACTTTGAAAACATGCTGAAATTCAGAACCCGTTGGCTGGAAGAAAAGCCAGGATCCAGGAGAAACAATCCTGCAACACAATGACAAGTAAACATGGTCATGATTTTCCCATTCATTCTGCAAAGACGACTGTTATCACCAACGTTGGTACACCGTGGAGAGGGGAACACACAGTCACTTTAGGACTGTTGAACATGGGGCACAGTTGACATCAAAAGCTGGAGACTCAGAGCATCATCATAGCACCCCTGTCAGAGTAAAGATGTACATGGCTCGAGTGAAGAAGGAAGTCCTGCTCCAGGACTGGATCACAGCAGTTTTACTGAGACAGAAGGGGTTATCCAGGGAATACTGAGAGAAAGGGCAGAGGGTAATGTTTGCAAAAGACTTGATTGGGTCTCGAAGCAACGTACCATTTTTGAATGAGAGGAGAGTTAATATAAAGGTGAAGAGTGGCCAGAAATGTGGACAGAGCGTTAAACATGGAAGTTGCATCGTGAAAGCCTTATGTTCTGATTTGATTTTACAGGCAATGGAGTCACAAAAGGATTTTTAAAAAGGGAGGGATACGAACAAATTACAGGCCTGAAAAATCATTCTGGCAGTGTTATGAGAGCGATAATCAGGGCCAAGGCCAATGACAGGGAAAACAATTAGATGGAAAATTCACAATAAAGGTGAAAAATAAGGAGAAGTTGAAGTAAGGGACATAGAAAGAAGTTAGGAGATTCAGGGGATATGAAGGAAGTCGACGCAATAATATTTGGTGGCTGATTAAACCTACAGGAGAGAGAGAAGTGAGAGATGCTTTCCAGGTGTTTGGCTTGGGCAACCGGGAAAACAGTAGTGCCATTTACCAAAAACCTAAAAGGAGAGAGGAGAAAGGCTGGCAGGGAATGAAAGAGTTCAGGTTTGGATACATTGATTTGGAGATGTTCAAGAGATGCTTACGTGCTATCATACACTAGGGAGCTGAATATATAAATATATAGCTTTTTAATTCAGTGCAGACAATCAAACTGTATGTGCAGATTTGGGTGGCCCCCGGAAGCAGATGGCAGTGAAGGCATACCAGTGCATGAGCTCACCTGGGTAACGTATGTAACATAAGAGAAAAGGGTTGAGACTGGAACCTTGGGTTGCCCATCGTGTAAAGGGAGAGAAGGTGTGGTCAGAACTCCATCTTGAGCACCAGGAAAGAGGAGTGTCAAGGAAAGCTGGTGAGAAAGGGAGTGAGTGGTTCACAGTATTGGGTATTGCAGAGGCGTAAGCTGAAATAAAAGCTGAGGCCCATGCAGAGGCAGGCCCTGGGGAGAGCTGAGGTCCCATCTGAAGTTTTCCTGGACGCTCCCCTTGTTTTTGTTCCATATGAACTGAATATGATGGCCCTCTTCCAGGACATTCCAATTTGCTGGTCTCCCTTCTGCCTCACGGCCTTTGCACCTGAGTTTCTGTCTTCCTAGAAGGCTCTCACCTCAGCTTTCTTTTTCCCTACCTCCTTATTGTCCCTTTGTTCTCAGTCAATCGTCAGCACCTTAGGATCTTGTGTGAGCTCGATCCTAACTTGCGTAGGTCTCCCGCCATACACCCTCAAAATACATCGTACATCTTTATATGGCACTTTTCACAAGGGTTACGAAATCATTGTGAAATTTTACTTTAAACATCTGTTTTTTCCCCACTTGACTATGGGTTGAAGGCAATAGAGATTTTATGTCCTTTGTTCAACTTCATATTTCCAGCATCTGGCAGAGTGCCTGCAACATAATAAGCATTCAATAACTATAATTGCGCTTATTTATTTTATTTATGAATAAAATTTATATGCTGTTTACTATGTGCCAAGCATTGTTTTAAGCTCTTTATAAATATTAACTCATTTAATCATTGATGGGAAATATAGTAAACAAAATGCAGTTTGGCAGATTATGGACTGACTGCCCAGAACTTCTTTCTGAGGATGGTAGTCAGAATGGTGAAGAAAAATGCGAATTTAGAGGCAACAGAGCTCAGCAGAGGGTGACAGACCCTAGAGCCCAATGCCTGGGATCAAATGCCACCTCTGCCCACTGATAACTGTGTGAGTTGGGTGATCATTTCATCTTTCTGATCACTCAGTCCTTTTCTTCATCTGTATTACGGGGATAACAGCATTTAACTCACGGGCTGTTACAGGCGTTCAGTGGTTTAAAAGTATGTAAAGCAGTCAGAACAACATTGGCCTGGAATAGCCCTTAAAGTCTTGCTGTTATACTTTGTACATTCTGCCACTTCCTTTTCCTCCCTGCTCCACTTTGCTTCTTTCTCATAACTGTCCCATATCTGTCTGTCTTACAAACAGGCCGTTGACTTTTGACCACCAGAAACAGCCTAAAAATTAATTTTCCCCTGAGCACATCGCCAGTCACATGTCTCATTTATCTTCCAGTGACCGAAGAGGGTTTCAAACCCTTAGGTTGATATCAGTCCATTGGATGCTATTCTAACTGAAATTACACCACAACTGCTATGAGCAGAATGTAATTACCTCAGTTGGCATTTGTTCATGACTCTAGGCTAACCCATTAAAAATTACATGACCCTTTCAATGACTATATCTGCTTTTTTTTTTAGAGTTAATAGAACTTACTTCTTCTTCTTCTTTTTTTTTTTGGAAGATTGGCCCCGACCTAACATCTGTTAGGTCTTTTTTTTTTCCTCTTTCCCCAAAGCCCCAGTACGTAGTTGTATATCCTAGTTGTAGGTCATTCTAGTTCTTCTATGTGGGATGCCACCACAGCATGGCTTGATGAGTGATGCATGGGTCCGTGTTGAGGATCCAAACCTGTGAACCCTGGGTCACTGAGGCAGAGTGTGCAAACTTAAACACTTGGACACGGGGCCGGTTGCTGCTTTTTTTAATCATTGATTATTCTAAAGAGAAAATTCTGTAAGTAGAATTGATATTTCAAAGAGCATATGTAATATTAAGATTTTTAATTGATACTGGCAGATTGAATCAGACAGTTTATAGCAATTTACAAACCCATGTTCTGGTTTTGCTCTTCACCAAACAGACCTTACTTTTATAATCAAGGAAAACATATTATTAGATTCTTTTTCTGAGAGTATACAATGGCATAGTATAGCAAAATTGTTTTATTTATTTAACATTTTCAGAATCATAACGACACCTGTTCAGGCAAGTATTTCTGCTTTCGACTTGCTCATTTGGCAAAGGAACCAAAGAGGAAACTAGCAGATATGCTGGCCTATGTACTCATCCATCAAAATGGATTAATACACACACGTACACACAAGTGCACCCGAAGATTTCATATAAAGATGTGAGATGCCACAAGCTATCTTTTCTTCTCATTTTCTACTGTGAAATTTGTTGATATATACCTATTATCATTTGGTAAGCTATGTTTGTTGAAAATCACTATTCATTTAACAAATAGTTACTGAGTATTTCCTATGTCCAAAGCACCTAGAGTACAAATAGGAATAGAATATGGTCCCTGCACTCAAGGGCCCTCTTTACAGTCTAGTGCAGGGGGCAATAGTCAAAAGCTCATGTGATCTCAATACAGCTAATGCATTAATATAAAAAGCTATTGGCAAATTATAATTAGTTATTTCATCATTATCCATGCAACATATATTTATTGAGTTCTTACTAAGTACCAGATTCTGAGCTTAATGCAATAGTAAATTAGAAAACCATAGATGCTACCATTGTAGAGAAAGAGAGAAGAGCTTCCATTTAAGCAGCTGTATATTGTCTTTTTCGGTTTTGAAAAAATTCTCAGTGGGTTCAGAGAATACATTTTAATCTCTTTATTTGTTTCTAAATATGAGAACTCAGTGTCTGCTTTGATGTGAGGCTATTTCAAACTGGAATATGAAAAAGGCAGATAAATAAATCAGCTTTTAAATGCTATCATAGGTAAAATGGCAGAAGCGCACTTCTCAGGGTTATTTTTTACTCTTATTTAATCTGGTAGTAAAGAACAAGTTAGTATTCTTTCCCTGGCTGTAAGATTTTAAAGAAAAACTAACACAAGGAAATAGTACAATTGGTTATAAGTTCTCACAAATATACAACACAGTTTGGCTATATGTTAAATTTTTGAGTTGAGAAGATAGAGAGAGATGTGTCAAAGAAATGGGTTGCCATGTGAGAGGTTACTTCGGCAATAATCCAAGATAAGTGATGTCAATGAAGAGCCCTTTCCCAGGGAGCTGAGTGTGTCTACAAGTAGATCCTAGATGTCAAGAGGACATCTTAGTGAGCGTGTTTTAGTGGCATTATGTTGTAAGTGTCTATCATAGACTTTTTTGTATTACCTATGATATTCAAAAAATTACAATTGCTCTGTGTAAAGCATTTATTTTAAAACATAATACTCAGAAAATCTTCACTTTCCCTGAGAAACAGTTATGCAACTTACTAAATTCTAATCTATTATAAATTCTTTACTGCAGGCTATAAATTGCTTCAGGGTTTTAAGGAATTCATGTGAATTTACTAAGTGGATTGACACATGATTCAGTTTGCAAAACCTAACTAGAATTAATGGGATTTATTCTTCATACTCCAATAACAGGGATTAACTGATGAGACAAGCTAGTAATGAAATAAGAAAAAATATTGACCAATCATTAGATCAAAAGGAAAAAGTCTTTGATAATCAACTGGTCAATGGCCTTCATTGAATAGTACACATTACTATCTATAACATTTTAAAGCATTACTCTAGGAATTTTAGGATTTTTTTAATGCATTGCGTCTTAGGAATGGTATTTCAGAAGGACGTTGAAAACACGTTTATGCCTCATTTGAGGGTGTATTAATGATGTTGGGAAGTAACATCATTAGGAAATTATAAAGGATGTATTTCCTTCTTTGATGGGATCATTAAAGACTATTTTGTTTTTGGTGCTTATCTCAGAAAAATTAGTTCCTGTAATCAAGAAATATGAGTATTATTTATAAGCCATTATATTCTGCCCATAATAATTACAACTTTACAAGAAACAGAAGAGAAGAGAAGACAATGACGCATGTTGATAGCTTGTTGGAAAATTTAAAAATCTTTTAGGAACATGACCAGTGGTATCAATTTTCCAATCTGCTTTGGCTTTTCATGTCTCTTGAGGTCAGCATGGACAAAAAAGACTAATTAGCAGAGTTTAGAACATGGTAGCTGACTCAATTGGAAGAGAGCAAGTCTTGGCTCCAGAGAGAGGGTTTTGGCAATGGTGAGGCACGACCTGAGCCAAGACAGCCAAAGTTTTTGGAGGTGTTATGTTTTTAATAAGAAAATCCAAGTGCTGACCAAAATCAAAGTTGAAATGCCCTTGAATATTGGGGAAATGGAACAGGTGATGGAGGAAGCTGAGGCAGTGGACAGTGACTTGGGTCCATGGCTGGCTCCTAGGGTTCTAGTTACAAGACCATCTCATCCACCCTGGAAGGGATAGAGACCTGAATTTATCTCCTGAAAGACCCTCCTTGAGATGGACTGATGAATTCAGGTATTGAACAGATGAAGAGATGATAAAGAGAGATACAAAATTTTAAAAAATGAAATAAATCTTTTGAGAATTTTTTTAAAAGGAATAATTAATTTTTGAAAACATAGAGACAAATTATACCAAGGACATTTTTATTTGATGTAGGGTGGGTATAGCTAGCCTTAGTGGTCTAGTGGTTAAGATTTGGTGGTCTCACCTCTGTGGCCTGGGTTTGATTCTCGGTCAGGGAACCACATCACCCATCTGTAAGCTGTCTTACTGTGGTGGCTCTGTGTTGCTGGGATGCTGAAAGCTATGCCACTGGTATTTCAAATACCATCAGCGTCACCCATGGTGGATAGGTTTCAGTGAAACTTCAAGACTAAGACAGACAAAAAAGACCTGGTCACCCACTTCTGAAAAAAAAATTGACCATGAAAACCCTACAAGTAACAGGGGAACATTGTCTGATATAGTACCAGAAGGTGAGAGGATGGTGCAAAAAGACCAGGCAGGGATCTGTTCTGCTGTACACAGGGTCTTACCCGAGGGCACTAAGAACAACAAAAAGAGTGAGCAAAAAGGGTGGGTATGTAGTAGTCTCCAAAATCTTTTTAAATAATCTCGATTGTGGAAAATTTCTACTTTTCCTTATAAAAAATACTGTGAGAATGATGCTTTGCGTAATCTGATACTAAATTTTTAAATATAAACATACAAAAAACAACTGAGCTAGTGCTATTTGATAATGAAGGTTCTTGGCTTAATGAACACCTTCACCAGATCAAAAACAGTGGCATGAATACATGAACGATCAATAGGCCCATAGAATGGTCAAAATCATAAAAATGTCCACAAGGCTTCCACTAAATGAAATAAATAAGCTTTGCACATTTCATACATAAATGATGGAAATTTCCTGGAAATTCTGCGATGTTTGAAAAATGCTCATCTCCTTTTTTTTCAACAAATGTCAAAAAATATCTAATTCAATCGTCAGCTAAACCCTAGCTTCAGAGATGTTGGAAAACATTTTAGATTTTTGATTATCTTCTTTGTTGGGCTTTGGTTTACATGCTGCAATCACATAGACTCTTTCAAGTGGTGGCTTGCTAAAGGTCGATGCATAAGTTACATCCACCTACCTCAGGAAAATAAGTCAGGAGATTTAGCTCTATAAGAGCTCAACAAAAAATTAAATTTTTCTGTGTAACTAATTTTGATATCTTCATTTTTTTCTCAATTAAGATCACAGTAACATGCCCCTTATTACTGCCAAATTCTTGACTTTTTGTTGCGTGCTTTTAATGTTTATTAAAATTTAAGTTAAAATTTGTTCACAACTTCAACCAAACAAGAAGGTGTAGGGAAAAAGGCCGCTCTGCTGGATTATGCTGTAGCAACAAACAATCCCCCAGTTCTTCGTGTCTTACCACAACGAAGTTTTAATTCTTGTATGCATGTTGGGTGGCTGTGGGTTAGATACTGCTCTACCTCATGTGTCCCCTTCATTCTGCAATCTGAACTAAAGAAGTGTTATGTCTGGGACATGACATTCTCACGGCAGAGGGAAAAGAGCAATCATACACAACCACATGATTTTAATGAGTTTTCCTTTCATGCTATAGACAGCCACAATCTAGCTCAGGCTTTTAAGGCAAGTAAAATGATCAACAAAGTCTGGTAGTAATGGAAGAAGTGTAGGAGGGGGAAGCTTTGATGAGGGTCCAAACTAAGGCAGGACCAGGTGGTAGGAAAATGTAGAAGAAGGAGATTTGACAAACATTCCAGAGGTAGAATTAATAGCACATAGTTATTAGGTGATATCCTCTAGTCCAGTGGCTTTAAAAACCCATTTTATGCTGATGATTCCCATTTTGTTTCACCAGCCCTCACCTCTTGGTTGGGGATTAGACTCCTAAATCAGAACTTAGCTGCTGGATATGCATCTCACAATTGTTATATCCAAAACTGAGTCCTTAATTCCTTGCTCCAGCCTCCAACCTAATCCTCTCCATGTATTTCTTTCATAGGTAGAATGACAGTACCATTCATCCAGTTGTTCAAGTCAGGAACCCAGAAGTCATTTATTTTTTTCCTTTCTTTCTTTCACTTCCTCTCATTAGAACCCATCCTCCAATTCTGACTGTTCAAGTCTCAAAATACATCTTAAATCTTTCCAGTTCCCTCCAGCTCAACTACCACCACTCTGGTGTAAGCCACTTTGGAAAAAGTGGCTAGAATATAATGGGTCCTCCATAAATGTTTTTTGAATGAATGAATATTACTATATTTGGACTTGTCCCCCCCCCCCCCCCTTATCTTCTGTGGTCCATTCTCCACATTTCTAAAAAAGACAGATCAGATCATGTTATTCCTCTGCTAAAAACATTTAATAGCTTCCTATTTAGCTCTAGGAAACAATTTTCTCATTACTGTGACCTACATAGACAAACAACAACAATCTTGGGATAAAAACAAACAACTTGATTAACTCTTACCAAAGTGAGATTTCAATTCTTTATGAAGTTCTCATGATGTGATTTCCAACCAGGCATTTTCTTCTGAAGCTAACCTCCACACTATCTTTCTACATTTTGGTACTTTTTCTGAATAGGCAACTGATGGTCAGACTCCAGTGGTCCTTCCAAACTTTCAAGGAGGCAAACAAGATTAAAACAAAAGCACGTAAATTTGCTAGTACGCATTTGCAGGGAGTAAATGGGTGCCATCTGTGCGAAGACTGCATTTGCTGCCTAATTGGTTCTCCCGTGTTCCCTAGTACACCAACGCGAAGCTCATAGACACACTTGGAAAAAGGGGACAGATGGTATCTTTTGTTTACTTATTGACTACTGTGATCTTCTTGCTAATTAATCTAAATAAAGCCCCCATTATTTAATCTTAAACAAAATTTCAACGGGATAAGGTTTTGGGGTGTCATTAAGAAAATGTTTTCTTTTGTTTGCATTTGCATAAATCATCCTAGTGTTTACTCTGAATTTTAATGACTCAGAGAAGTTGCAGAAACATCCACATCAGTCAGAAGGCTTTCTTCCTGAAGTCTACCATAAGATAAGTGGATACTCAAACTTATAATATCAAAACTCTAGTCCAGTGAGAACCGTTATAGACTGAGTCTGAAATTTTTGGGTTAACAAAGGGAACCAAAAGGACAGTGAAACACATAGTCTTCATTAGCTATCCAAGCAATGTTTTGTCAGCTAAATCTACGATCATGTACCCAGAGGTTGAGTATTTGAGATGTCAATTATTAATCTGCTTTCATAATGTTAACAAATGTTAGCTTTTCCTTTAAAGTTACTGAATCTATGAGTTTCTAAAAATATCCTTAACTGATTTTTACCTTTACATTTCAAAATTTTTCTGTTTGAATTGCGTTGATGACACTGTCAAACCTGTCTTCTCATTCTTCACTATCCTCATTTTTAGGAATTTGGAAATTACAGCCCCTGGATTGTAGAAGAGCCACCTCCACTTGAAAATAACTTTACAGTATTTTTAGTAAGTTATTAAGAGAGAAAAATCCAATAGAGAATACTTAAGAATCAATCTCATAATGATACCAGACCTGATATCTGTTCCCCTACATTAAACCTAGCATATATGGGGTTAAAACAAAAGCACTCATCTCCTTTCCCTGCTTACTCCTTGTCTTCCTGACACCAGAATCCACCATCCACCATGGAGGCAGACAACCAAGGACATCAACATGCAGCTTGCCTTATCTCACCATCCTCCTTCCTGCAAGCAGCCTTACAAGGCCAAACACAGACTGGTGGGAAAGCACCAACCAGCAAGGCCACAGGCTCCCCCTCCATACAAGCAGCCACATTCCTTGCTACCTTTAAAACTCCTTGCCTCCCATCTTTCTGGGAGATGAGATGAATTCGAGGGTTAACTCTCATTTCCTGGCTGACAGCACTCGAAATAAAAAATGGTTCCTTGTCATAAGCCTGGCGTTCCAGTTTTTATTTGGCCCCTCTTATGTGGTGGGTAAAGAACCTTTGTATGTAGATGATAACATAAGAGTTAGTTTCATATAGCTGGAAAAAATAATAACTAACAATTATGAATTATTATAGAAAACAAAGTCAATTTAACCTTAAGTCGGTACGATTTTTTTCCTCTAATGAAATCATTACCTTAACAGGAAGGTGCTTCTATCTCAAAAAATATAAAACCATCTTAACAGTAAACAATTTGAGTTTCTTCCAGCAACGTAACATGGTTTTATACTCCCTGGACCCAGAACTTGTTCAGTAAGTCAGGCAATTTAAATATCTCTTTAGAGCAACGTTTTTTCTTGGGAAGTAGCTCGTTGGTGAAGAATTGATTCCTTAGAAGTTCCATTTTTCTCTTTAGTTCAATTGCAGCACTTATCACGCTGTATTGCTGTTTTTATTTTTCTTTTTTCCTTTTTTTTACATGACTCTCAGAAGTCTGAGAGGTTGGTTCTGGAAGTCAGAGACCATATCCTATTTATCTGTTTATCCCCAGCATCTAGAGGTATGCTTGGCACATTGTCAGGCATCAATGAACATTGTCCAAATGAACGAATGATCAAATTTCACCAAAAAGAGTGATGATAGGATGCAAGACAACCTCAAAATACATTTTACTCAGGAAGCCAAGAATGAAGCTGATTGTCTGGTGAACATGAGGAAAACCACAATACTTCTCTTAAAAAAGAAAACTAAAGATTCACTCATTTTCAGGTCAAAATGTTTCACTCCTTTTCTTTTGCTCTGACTTGTGCTTCAGGGATGTAACAAACGCTAAGGCAGCTCTTTGTAAAGCACTTAGCTCGGCAGGACTGCTGGTTCCTTAGTACAGTGAGGTGCAGTTGAGAAGAAGCATACCATTCATTGGCTTCCTCCATCTTGAGCCATCCTGACCTTGGCCTGAGGTTGTCATCTCCCTCACCTTCCACTAGCATGCCAGCTTGAGCAAATGTCAAGATCCTTCTTGCCTCCAACCTATTTTCTTCTTTCTGATCACAATTAATACATATCTGAGATCTAGATATTGTTCCTATTGCATTTTCTACCTGCTAGGTGTCCATCCCTGAAAGTATTTGAAACAACAAAACATCTTAGAAAGATGATAACTTATATCCCAGACTCTGCTTACATCTATTCATTAGGAGGGACTTTGCCACCCTAATTTTTTCAGTTTAATAATAGAAATATGTGCACACAAACACATGCATGCATAGTACATGGATAGACAATGATTCTGTGTAACCTTGTCGCATGGTGACCTAGTGTTCACAGATGAGTTCAGAGGCCTAAAGTTCATTCTAGTGCAATTCAGCATTTTATGACAGGCTTGCTAAGGCTGAGCCAAAATATATTACCTTCTAACTTGTTTGTGAGATTTTCTGAAAGGAATTATATTGTAGATCCAAGGGTAAGCCACTCACATCTGAGTAGGACTTCCTGATAACTCAAGTAATCTGCTATCTAACACACTCAAGGAGAGGGAAGTAGCATATCTTCAAAAGGATACTTCATGCAGAGGGGAAATGAGAAGCACTTAATAAGCAAAAATAATTAGTACAAAACAAAATCCTGAAAATTTTAGTCTTCAGTCCTGCTGAGGTTAAGAAACATCAGTTAGAGTAGCATTGCTTTTAGGACATATAAATATACACGCAATTTTAATTTCCCTGTGTGCAAATCAAACTGCAATGCAGATATTGCACGAAAAAAATCTGGTAATGATAAAGGCTAAATATTAGACCACAAACAGAACACTAGGAAAATGTTTATAAAATTTTTAAAAATAAAAAAACGAGTAAAAGCATTTCCATGGAGGAAACATATTTGAATGGAAAATGAATGAATGAATAAATGAATGAATATATGAATAATATCTGAATGAGTGATTGGATAAAACAACAGATGAAGGAATAGATGTAGAAACAAGGGAATTTCAGGTAGAGGAAAATCAAAGGCAGGTTAACTCCTTATAAAATGACTAATTATAATGCTGTAAACTAAATTTATTTATTTATTTATTTTTGCTGGGAAAGATTCTCCTTGAGCTAACATCTGTTGTCAATCTTCCTCTTTTTTTTTTTTTTCCTCCCCAAAGACCCAGTCCATAGTTGTGTATTCTAGTTGTAATGCATTCCAGTTCTTCTATGTGAGCCACCACCACAGCATGGCTACTGACAGATAATTTGTGTAGTTCTCTGACCGGGAACCAAACCCAGGCTACCGAAGCAGTTAGAGTGCTGTACTTTAACCACTAGGCCATCAGGGCTGGCTTAGTCATAAGCTAAATTTTGAATATCATTTAGTATTTATGTCAGATTGGCTTTTTGATAATTGTATTGAATTATGAAAAGAAATTTTAATTTAGTTGCTGTCATTATCTTTCTGTGTGTGTGCGTGCATGTGTGTGTGTGTGTGTGTGTGGAGAGACAGAGAGAAAGAGGGAGAAAGAAAGAGATTTGTGACAACTTAATCCTTGCAATCAGCTAAAGAATCACTCTCCTATTTGTTGAGTTGTCCTTAGTTTAAGCTGCTTTGGGATAGCAACATACTGACAAGGACATTTAGCAGAAAGAGATCAATTAGTTAAAACAACAATAAAAATAGCAACCACATTAATTGAGCATGTGCTATGCATCCATCTTTTGAAACACTTTGCACCATCTTCTCTTCACCTTATCTAATCTTCACTACAACTCTATGAAAAGGAATTATTGTTGATGTCCTAAATATTAAAACTGAGATATGGAGAGGTTGAATAATGGAGTAACTTGCCGAGGTCAGAGTTAGTAAGTAGTACAGCTGGGCTTCAAACCCCAGCAGGCTGATTGTGGAGCAATAACTTACAAGTGCAACATCATGGTGGAATCACATCTTGGTGAGGGAATCAGGTCTACCCCTTTGAGATGTACAGATCTCTTTATACTCCTTTTCCTATAATGTATCATACAGGTGCAACAAGACTAAGAGAATAGATAACCTAAAGGAGGTGGGCAAGGGAACATAAATACTAAAATGTTTCTTTGCAGATGTTTCAGATTATTTTAAGCAACTGATTCAAGGCTATCAGTTGCTTCCTATTTGAGGCAGTGCAGGATGCCACAAAGCCCAGAGCTCAGAGATGTAGATGAGCAGTCTGCCGGACTTACAAGGCAGGAGCCCTCTCCCGCTTTTGCCAAGCTCTAGGAGTGACTGACCCTACGTTGCATAGTGAGACCTGCTCACAACACTGCAGCATCAGAGTGCTTTCTGGCTGAGCTTTGCATAAGTTTTGTTTTGTTTTGGATGTTTTTTTGTGTGAGGAAGACTGTTGCTGAGCTAACATCTGTGCCAATCTTCCTCTATTTTATGGGATGCCACCACAGCGTGGCTTGGTGAGCCATGCTAGGGCTGTGCCAGATCCGAATCTGTGAACCCCAGGCAGTGGATGTGGAACGCGCAGACTTAACCATTACGCCACCACAAGTTTTAAAAAGGATGGACCGAGTCATCAAAGAGCCCAGACTAACTGTCAAAAATCAAGGATCAAGGAAATCTAGCATTGAGTTTAGTGTCTGCTAATTCTGGAGAATGTTCTTTTTTTAAAAAAAGAAACTGATCCTATGAGAAGTGGTTTCTTACCTTAAAAAAACACAAAAAACAACTAAGCATTCCAGTTAAATTGATGAAAAGAAAATTCCAATCAGGAACAAATCTGGCACAGTGTCTGGCAAGTGGAAAGGGCTCGATAAATACTAATTTTATTGGATTGTGAAGGAGAAAGGTCTCAACTTGGTCGTGAGATTGTCAAGTGATGGGTTGTAGAGTAGATGGCTGGAAGAATGAAATGAAAGAATTTTTATCTTTCCAGATTCCATACTTCTCCTATTCTATTATCAATCAGGAAAAGCAATTAATTTATTAACATACTTTGGGGGAGAAACTTATAATAATTAAATCTAGATAATTTAGTCAAAAATGTTAAAATATGAGAACACACGTATCTCCGAATTGAGCAAATAGAAGAAATTGTCTCTGAGCATTCAATTGAATTCCCCAATTTTGGTTAAGTTGTCACGGTTGGACCAGCAAGGAATAAAACGATGAAGAAGACATGGTCTAGGCCCTTAATATTATAAATCCTTGAGTAATTGAAAATACCATGGAGCCATGGTGAATGTTTCTTAAAAAAAATCAGTTTCTAAAGAAGGTGAGAATGTGTGTCCATCTGAAGTCTAATTAATATGACAGATCCATAATTTCAGTTGCAAAGGAGGTACAGAAGGTATATATATATATACACACACCGTTATTCCAAAATTGTAAAATCCATCTCCCATTTAGGTACCTAGCTTATTAGACTTTTGGATGATTAAGCCGAGAAAGAATTAGAAATAGCAGTTCTCTTTTGTTTCTGTAGCAAATCCCTAGTAACATTTTTATAGCCTGTCTGAAGCAATGGCTTAAATCCCAGTTTATCTCAGCATTTTAGTTTCCCTCTCTGTCCATTTATATACTCTAATAAACATCCATCTTCATCACTGCTGAAGATAAACTACTTGTATTCCCATCGTATTCTTCATAAGAAATCCCGGATATTGCTACAAATAAAAGAAAAAAAAGGAGTTAAGTATGATAATGGTGTGTTAGATACCATACAGTGTATATCTAAACCATTAACAAGCAAATGGAATATAAACAAATCAATAACAGAACCTATAAAAGCATAAAAAGGCAGGATATTAGAGTTTAAAGAATGTTCTTGTCACTGTATTACTGGAATCTACTACAAAGATGTGCCCTAGGGAGTAGTCAGTTTACTTTTATTGCTTTGTTCTGAGTTGACTACTCTGGGCGATGTGTTCAGAAGAGGCTGAAAGAGGAAGCCATTTGGAGCCAAGTCTCTACTCATGGGGAAAAATCACAGCACTTGTCATACAAGATGTCACAACATTCCAGAAAACCTAAGGGAATACTCAGCAATTTTTGAGTCTCTACACTTACTTTTCATTCATCTGAAGACTTCTAGGCATTTCCAAAGGATTTGTGCCACACATCTGAATCCTGAATGCAATGGAAATGGAATCTGTGGTTAAAGAATATTAGTGCAATAAGATCACGCAAAGGAAAGGTGAGTTTTTGAGACAACTTGTCTGATCAGATAAGTATAACAAGCAAGGAAATAACATAGGCTAGAATTCTCATTCTTGTAGCCTATTAATAGCTTCCTTTGTTTTCAACCTTTTTCTTTTTTCTTTTGTTTTTGATGAGCAATTCAGCTGGTTGGGAGTCTTAGCTAGTAAGGAAACCCAGATGTTCCTTTTTAAGTAATCTGAGTTCCTGGTAGTCCTGTCAGAATAATGGTAATTTTCATTCAGCTTCAACAAAGGGCTTGTTAACATAAGAGCTCATGCTGGGTTCTGTTCATACTCTTTATCTGCTTTGATACTCAAGATGTATGGGCACCTGGGGCTGCCAAACAGAATGCCACAGACTGGGTGGTTTAAAGAACAAAGATTTATTTTCTCACAGTTCTCACAGTCCAAGATCAAGGTACAATCAGGATTGGCTCCTGGTGAGACATCTCTTCCTGGATTGCAGATGGCGGCCCTCTGACCGTGTCCTCACGTGCTCTATTCTCTGTGCATTCGTAGAAAGAGATCTCTGGTGTCTCGTTCTCTTCTTATAAGAACGCCAGTCCTGTCAGATGACAGCACCACCCTTATGACCTTATTTAACCTTAATTACCTCCATAAAAGTCCTATCTACAAACACAGTCATATTAGGGGTTAGGGCTTCAAAATGAATTTTGAGGTGACACAATTCAGCCCATAACACAGTGTCTACCACCCCAGCCAATCCTGTGAAACACTTTTTGTTAAACTTGGTTCTGAGGATTGAGGATATTTGTGCCAACCAGACTTAAATGTTTTACCAGGAAATTCTCGCCCAGGAAGATAAAGCTGTATGCTAACAAATAACTCCATTGCTTCAGGAAATTCTTGCAAGCTAAATTATCTCAGTAAATAGCTTGCTCACTGGGTCAAAGAACTCCCTTATCAGACAGGAATTTGCTTGTCAATAATTACTCAAAATCTTCACCTCACTGTGTCTACCAATTTCAAACTACTAAGTCATGACTTTGCAGAATTCCAACCAGTTTCCCCCTTTGGGAGACCTGCCTGAAACCCCTTTAGCTCAAACCAAAAAACTTATGTACCTTCCCTCCCTAAATTCCGCCTTCCCTGTCTCTGTAGAGACTGTTGAGGTGGTTTTCTCTCTTGCTACTGTCAGTTTAGAACTTTGCTCTCCTTGATTTGCAGATGTCTTAGTCCTTTGGGCTGCTGTACCAAAATACCACAGACCGGGAACAAACTGTCACAAACAACAGAAATTTATTTCTCACAGACTGGAGCTGGAAGTCCAAGATCAGGGTGCCAGCATGTCAGGGGACAGTTGTCTTCTGTCACACACTTCTCATTGTGTCCTCACGTGGTGGAAGAGGTTGGGACACTCTATGGGGTCTCTTTTATAAGGGCATTAATCCCATTCATGTGGGCTCCTCTTTCATGACATACTCACCTCCCAAAGGCCCCACCTCCTAACACCTTCTCCTTGGGCATTCCAAAATGTGAATTTGGGGAGGATACAAACTCTCAGATTATCGCAATAGGTTTCCTTGGTGGTCTTCCTGGGGTGTTGACAGCTGACATTTCACAGTGGCTAGAGGGACACACAATAACCAGTTTCCTATGTAGTGGAATCTTTATCATGCCACATAGAGAAAAGCATTCCTTCTGTATATACTAACACTGCTTAATGAGCAGAGATAAGTTTTGGAAAAGGAAATTTTATGTGTGCAGTCCTTTGACCCCCACTCAGCCACTTAAGAATGAGCCTTTGGCCTGGAACACTTCCTTTCCAAGAGACAGAGAGCCTGCACAACCTGTGCTGAGCTTAGTACCTTGTGTGGGAATATCATTCAGAATTTCAGAATATCTTCCTTTAGGAGCAATGAGTCCTCCTTTGTTCTGCTTAAGCTTTTATATCAATGGCTCTCAGGCACACCTCCAGGTTTCAATATTTCAGTCTCCAAGGAGGTGGAGTCAGGGTCCTTCTGCTGTGGCACAAGATGGGTGTGCACAAGCCAATTGCCCCGTGTTGGCTGCCAGGAGGACCTAATAGTCATGAGGGACCGTTGCAGACCACTGAAGCTGATCTTTCTGTCTCTTCCCTATGTAGGCAAAGTCTTGTTCCATCCAGTGCTTGACTGTGTTGTCTTCTTTGGTGACTCTGATGCCAAGATGCAATGGGCAGAAGTGTTCACAGTCCTCCCCTGGTACTGCTAACCAGTACACAGTGCTCTGCTCAACAATAAGATTATGAAAATGGAAAGCAAACTTTTTTTAAAAAATAGACTTTATTTTTGAGCATTTATAGGTTCACAGCAAAAATGAGGGAAAAGTGTAGAGCTTTACCATATACCCCCTACCCTCACATAGGCATAGCCTCCCCCCATTATCAACATCCCCCACCAGAGTGATACATTTGTTACAATTGATGAACCTGTATTGACACATCATTATCACCCAGAGTCCATAGTTTACATTAGGATTCAGAAATCGAACTTTGCAAGTGGTTTGTTAGATGTAACCGTGAGAGGTGCCACTCCTATTTTCATCGTTTGATTCTGTGAAGGAATCACCTGCATATTGTAACAATGAGAAAAACAGCTGACCTAGTTCCATTAGCCATCAATCTCTATTTTCATTTGCAAATTTACAAGAGCAGTAATCTGATTGCTTTACCTTGAGTAGATGTCAATTAACTGTGACTAGAGTTGCAGAGTCACGTAGCACGCAGCTCTGGAGTACTGCAGTGGACTGAGACTGTTTCCAGAGAAGAGTGACTCATTAGGAATCAGAGAGCCGTGCCAACTGATGTTCATTACTGGTTTTATAAAGTTAGACTTAAAAATTGGCCAGTCAAGCATCATACTCAATACACTTTGTAAAGTCCATACAAAGTTTCTCATTGACTGAAACTCAACTTAATCAATTTCTTTATTGTTAGTTCTAAAACTGTGCATCAAATCCCCTGGGGTGCCAGTGAACTCATAGGAGTGTTGCTGGGATAGTTTAAATATTGGAGGGAAAGAGTGATACTTGTCATTTGTCAGATGCTGTGTGAAATACCACCTCAAGATAGTTTACAGTTCCAACATTGGCTACGCTAAACTCCTTTTACCAACATCATTTCTTTGAGAAGTTGAGTTCTTGGTGGATGCTGTGATTAAAAAGGAAGTGCTGCGTGAAAATTAATGTGTAACAGGAAATGAGAGTGGTGGTGTTGACTCTGACTCCAAGGTTGGAAAGCTGCGCAGTGACCAATAGGTAATTAGTAATTGTAATTAGTAATTGTGGGTAAGTCTAAAATAGTGGAGGTTTTTTTTTTTTTTTTACAATTTTTGCTATTACTTTATCAAACAACTACTAAGTTCTTAGGATGTAAATACTTATTAGGTTGTTTGTACCTAACTATGTAGTAAGCGGAACTGTTGGGCATTTCTTTCGGTCATGACAAATGTTTTGGGACACTTAAAGTGCTGTAGACTGAGACCATTTGGAAGTCTCCATCCTATAGTGCTTCTCTCCTTATTCCATTTTCTTAAGTCAGAAGTATTTTATACCAGTGGTTCTCTAATTTTAGAGTATAAAAGGAGCCCCCGGGGAGGTGTTAGAATATACCTTCCAAGGTTCAACCCCCATTAATACCAACATAATACTTCTGGGATAGGACTCAGGAATCAGCATTTTAACAAAGGAGTAATTCTGACACTAGCAGCCTGTGTACTACACTCTGAGAACCAATTTCTACCTGTTGATCTTTCTAGACGTTTTAAACCATTAAACAGCAGCTGTATAGTTTTAGATGTACTTTCCCCTGCTCCCTCATTTTTTCCTGTTTCCCATAAAAGTTTGGGGAGCATCGAACCTTGTTGACTCCAGTGTGGTACATGAAAAATCTCCATGCCTTCAAGCTGTGGTAGTGAAAAGCCGCTTTCATCGTCTCTACTCCCCAATATACAAACACCTAATATTGACCTGTAACCCTGTCTGAGACAATGTGGTTAGCAGATCACTATGTGGCTGTCACTGTTTGCTTAGTATATTAGCCATTCCCTGTAATACACGATATGGTCTTCCTTTTCCTGTCCCTTAAGGTAAACAACTTAACTAAACTGGAAAGACATGCAGAGAGTGACAAGAGGGGCGTGTTGATCAAGCTGCCTGTTCCACAGAGCTGTGGAATCAGTGGCTCTGAATTCTTTAGAGCTGCCTTTTTTTATTTGACAGCCTTCTGGCTGTATGGCACAATATTTATCTTGCAAAATTGCTCCTGTTTATGTCAAAACAAATAAACAAGAAAGAATCCAGCACGAAGAAAATGACAGAAACACATCCCACTCAGAGTAAAGATAGGCTGCATTTCTGACTACATTCCTCAAGGTGGTCCTTAGAATCTTCAAGAAATAGGTAGTGTTTATTATGGCCTCCTCCTTTTGATTCTCTTCGTTGCTCCTTTTACACACTCTCTGGTTGCAACCATGTTCACTCTTTTCTTTATTGTTTTTTTCTTTGCCAAACCAGGGTCTAAACATTATATAATCCTATAATTCAGTCATTTACCCATTCTTGTATTATTCTTAGTGTCTTCTATGTGCCAGGTACTGTGTTCATTGCTGAGAAACAACAGTTAATAAAAGAGACAAAAATTTTGCCCAATATAGAGTTAATTGGACATGTCATACTATTTACCAGGCCCTCTGTTTAGTGTTTTAAAATATATTTTCTCCTGTAAATTTCTCAACAATCTAAAATATAGGTTCTAATATTACCTCCATTTTCCAACTGAGAAAACTAAGATCCTAAGCATGACTACAGGACTTGACCATGATCACATAGCCAAATGGGAGAGCTAGCTTGGAGTTAAGCGATTTAAATTTATAGAACAAATAATTAACAAGTAGATTCTAAGGAGTAAATTATTAACAAAAACTAAATTACCACCTTTTCCTGAATTATTTATTCTTTAACAGGTGACAAATCCTAAGCCAGAGGAATGGATTTCAAGTGGTTCATTTTAGACACTAACATCCACAAGAATGGACTTGGGGTAGAATAAGATGGAGAGTGATGGATGAGAAATGCATAGCTTGAGCCTCTGAAAAGACAATGCATAAGCCCATTGTGCTTACTTATATTTCATTTCTACAAAACTCTCAACGAGGTATCACCCTTAGAACTTTCCAGGCCTCATCCTTCCTATGGGACTGTTGTGGTGACAAATCATATGTCCTGTTCTCGCCACTTTCCAATTAAGGAAAACTGGAGGGGCCACAGATTTGGCGCGGGTTAAAATTGTTTTGAGATCAATGTCAAGTAAACATCTGGAACTACAATCTAGGCTTTGGAGTGAGGTTTGGAGGGGAGATAAATGTGTGTGAGTCTTCCGGAAACAGGTGGTAAATACAGCCTTAATGTGTACTTAGCCCTGTGCTGAGTCCAAGGAACACAGACATCAGAATGACAGGGTTAGTTCTTTACCTGCTCTACTCCACTTTTTGATAGGTTGTCAAATGTTTAAGAGCCTTCTCTTAAAATGCTTTGTAAATTATACAGTACTATGCAAATGTGAATTTTTATTTTTAATGATAAATGACAAACAGACACCCTTGTATTCCATGATTGGGAGAGAGAATTTAATGGAGGGACTTGAAGAAGACAAAGTAAGTGACGTAGGAGAGGCTTTCCACAATTGATGAACATTTGGCACATGAAGTGAGTGGGCTAGGCATGGTCCTGGGAGAGGGGAGAGTGCCCCTGAAATATGGGCCTTCGGCTGTGCCATGCTCCCCTCCTCAGCCATGCTTCCTAAAGTCCCAAGAGGATAAAGCTGTTGTGCATCTCATTGATATGTATAGTTTATTCATTTGTTTGTTGAGCAAATATTTATTGACTACTGATAACATAGCAATTATTCTGTTAAGCACTTATGACAAACTAGGCACAACCCCGTCTCTCAGAAGTTTATAATCTAGTGGAGAAGAACTGTCCCACTTTAGACAGGGCAGAATGGGATGCTCTCCTGCTGGGGGAAGAAGGGGTCTTTAGTATGAGAAGGAGTGAGTCATAGGAATGTGTGTTGGTGCCGGCATCCCAGAGAGCCAGCGGGAACAGTAAATGTAAACTCTTGGTGTGTGGGTGAGGGGAGTGGGAATTTGGGGAGTTCTAGGAACTGTAGAAGGTAATTTCCAGAATGAGGAAACAAGAGTGCCCCAAAGCTACAAGGGGGGTGAAATAAGAGAGGTAGGTGAGACCCCAGTTAGGCAGGGCTCTACAGAAAATTTGACTTTCATATTAGTTTTCTATTGCTGTGTAACAAATTAGCACCTATTTAGCAGCTTAAAGCAAGACCCCTTTATTATCTCACAGTATCTGTGTGTCAGAAATCCAGGCACAGTGTGTCTCAGCTGGAGCCTCTGCCTCAGGTCTCCCAAGACCAGTGTCAAAGCGTCCAATGGCTGTGTTCTTAGGGGAGGCTCAGGGAAGAATACGCTTCTAAGCTTGTTAGGTTGATGGCAGAATTCAGTTGCTTGTAGGTAATGGGCTGAGGTCCCATTTTCCTGGCCAGCTGTCAACTGGGCCAAGCCCTTAGCTTCTAAAGGCCTCTCTCCGGTCTTTGCACATGGGCTCATATCTCAGAACCACACTTTTAATCTCTCTGATTCTCCCTTCTGCCACATCTCTATCTGCTTCTAGTTGGAGAAAGTTCTCTGCTTGTAAGGGTTCCTGTTATCAGACTGGATCATCCTGATAATCCAGGACGATCTCTCTGTTTTAAAATCTATAATCTTAATCTCATCTGCAAAATCTCCTTTGCTGTGTCATATATTCCACAGGTGCCAGGGGTTAGGAGCCATTATTCTTCCTACTTCAGATTTCATTCACAGTGAGAAAGTTCACTGAAAGCTCTTAATTGGGGTAGTGAGATAATTTCATCCTTGTGTTAAACGTCCGTAGAAGATGGTTCTTTCTTTATTGTATATTATATAAACTTGATGAATGACTGAGTTTAGGCTGGTATCCTCTATACTGTGACTCTGGGAATGAGGATTCAACAAAAAAGCCTGAAGTATTGGGGAGGGGAGGTGTCACACTATCTTTCTGCCCATTGTGGATCCCCCCCTCACCTAGGAAGTGATGGACATGGTCGGACATCAAATCTGCTTGTGTAGAGAAGGTCTAAGGAGAGGGAGCTTGAGCTGTGAAGACTCCACCAGCTGTCAGCTGGTGATTTTCCTAATACCCCTTGAAAGAATTTTGAAAATTAATGTACTTACTCTCGTATTTGTAAGTTGAGCTCTACAACTTTTCATTACCAGTTTAAATATTAAGAAATCATATGGCTTCTGTCATATCGTAAGTATTAATATTTTTAAATTAAATTTTTATATTATTTCTTAAAGTATATCTAACGGAACCTAATCATAATTACTATATATCCACAGCAATCTATTTTAAAAATAGGGGAATAAACTTTATTTTAATCTTTAATTTTACATCTTAACTATTTCTCTTTCAATTTATATTTCCATTACCATCTCCACTGGAATTTTATTCTAAATTATGTAGTGTCATGCTTAATAGTTTACTTAAGGCTTTAACTATGTATAACCAACATTTCAGAAGATACTTAAAAAAAATTTTCTTCTGACCATTGATTCTAAATATTTTTTAAAAGATGCATTCTGTTAGGTATCATTGCAATTATTGTTAATAAACATTTGCTCCAAATACCATAAATATAGTAAATGTTGTAAATAAGTTTTAAACATTAAATGATAAAAAACTGTTGGACAAGGAGATTTTAATAAACAAATGAGAATTTAAAATAATTTATTTTCTGTATTCATTGATGCATATGCTTGACTACTAAAATGAAACAGGATTCCACATCATTCTTAAAAATCTATTTCATGTTTTTACAGATAAAAATCACTGAGTAATCTTTTTCCATTAATAAGTAGATGGAAGGAAAAGGTAACGTCCATCAAATCTTTATTTCTTCCAAGTGATAAGGCCAAAGCCACATAGTTTTCTCTACCGTATAACTTTATTTCCAGTGATTTACCAGCTAATGACTCAATTAGGTTCTCTGTTGCTGAAAGTAAAAAGTTGGAAACTCTTTGACTTCTAAAAGAATCTGCTACATTATATCAAAAAGGCTTTCTTAAGATTTATCAAGTGACTATTAATTATATCTGTGAGTTTTTCACTTGGAGGCACCTCATTTAACCTAACATACCACAACGAATACAGTGGAATTTTATTATTTATGTCTTTACATCGTTGCTAAGACAATTTTTTCTGTTTGAGAAAATGCATTAATTTTGTCTGTGCTTTTGAGATGGGCACACAGATCAGAACCCCTTTAAGGGAGGACTTGCTGCCCGGTTGTGGCAGTGTGCTCAGCACACCCCCACCAGCTGCCAGCTCCTTCAGGGTCTGTCTCAGCTTCAGAGGGCCACCTTGCTGGGTGACACGCACTTTTCAGGGCAGCCCAATCTGGTGACTGAGTCAGGCGAGGATATTAAGGCCCCATCATTTTGATGTGATGCCCAACCATTTTGATGGGCAATTCTTGCTCCAGAACTCCCCACGTGGGTTGGCCTAGGCGATGTTGGGCCTGCATCACAGTCAGCTTCTTCCTTGGCTCAATCTCACTTCCTCAACCTCTCCTCCATGGGTATTGATTCCAAATAAAACATTTTGCACCCTAGACTTCATCTGCTTCTGGACAATCTCACCCGTTGCAAGTTTGATTATAATTTTGTGAAAACCTTGGGCTTCGAATTTAGCTCTTTCTATTTATGGAAAATGTCTATCTTTTAACCAAACTGTTAACTAAATCAGTAAAAAAAAAAAAAAAAAAAAAAGGAATGGCTTGCTTTCTGTCTGAAAAAGTCTGCCTTCATTTTATATTTCAAGTAAGCAGATTAAAATGTTTGTTGAGAAGCATTATTTTTTAAAAGTACAGAAATAAATTGTAAAATAAATCATAAAATGCAGTATTAAATATAATTAAGATATAATACTAGATATTTAATAAAATTTGTGTATCCCTTTTTATAAGGTATAAAACAAGATAAATTAGTATGCTATTTATCATTAGTTCAATGATAATAAGGGCATAAGGGGGGAACCAAAAGATTATTTAGGAAGTGACAAGTAGGAAAAAAGGTATATTTTTGGTTACTCTTGGTCTTCATGTATTAAAAACTTGTGTTTAGTTTCTGAGAATGATTAAATATAAATTAAGTATAAAAATAAGAATAAATACATTTTTAAGAACTTGCCATCAATGTTTTCCTATGAATTTAATGAAAGTTATAAGATGTCAAATTAATTGTTCTGAAGGTTTGCATATAATTTTAATTTTTATTAGCAGGAGGTAAATATATATTCAACATTTTATAAGATGAAATAAAGATTGCATTGGAAATAAATATTTTATGATACAATTGATAAAATAGGTTTTGTAAAAAATATTTTAGCAACTCACAGCAAATATGAAAGAAATAATGATGTCTTTATTCATTGATTTCATATAGAGTATTTCAAATATTTTGCAGTCCTTGAAAGCATTCTGGTTACGTTTAGGACTCAGCATTATTAACTTGTGTTACTCTGGTTATTTGAAGAAGCTTTTCTTTGTAGCTAATGACAAGTTCTAAGATGAGGATTGAAGTAGTTGAAAAGAATTGCTTACGTTTAGGGTAGATCCTAGTTTCAGGGACCCTAAAGTTTATATAAACTTTGTGAGTGGCTTTTGAAAGACAAAGGATACAACAAATATAGCTATAGATGAATGTGAGGTTTAGAATGAGAAAAGAAACCATAAATTTTAAAAAGCTGACAAATAGCACAAAAATCACAAAATCCAGATACGGTAGTCCCCTTTTATCCATTTGGGCCCCATTCCAAAACCCCCAGTGGATGCTTGAAACTGCAGATAGTATTGAATCCTATGTATACTACGTTTTTTCTTATACAGACATACCCATGATAAATTTTAATTTATAAATTAGGCACAGTAAAAGATTAACAATAACTAATAATAAAATAGAACAATTGTAACAATGTACTGTAACAAAAGTTACCATAGGTTTTAGCAATCTCAGCATACAATTTTGTTTTTTTCTTATTAAGTTGAGAACTTTCACCTTTTCACTTAAAAGAAGCGCTTTGTGGCTTCTCTTTGGCATATCCGAACTGCCAGCATCACTACTCTTGTGCTTTGGGGCCATTATTAAGTAAAATAAGGGTTTAGTTGAACCCAAGCACTGTGGTATCACCATAGTCAATCTGAAAACCCAGCGTGCCACTAAGCGACTAAGGAGCAAGTAGTGTATGCAACGTGGATACACTGGACAAAGGGATGGGTCACTTCCTGGGCAGAATGGAGCAGGACTGCATGAGATGTCAACACACTATTCAGAATGGTGCTCAATTTAAAACTTATGAATTGTTTATTTCTGGAATTTTCCCTTTAGTATTTTCAGACTGTGGTTGATCGTGGGTGACGAAAACTGCAGAAAGCAACACCATGTTGACAAGGGGGGGACTACTGTATGTGCCAATGATATTTTTCTTAATAAGCTATAACTGCCTGACATACTTCTATAATTATTTTTTCTGAACTATTATCTGTAATCTGATGGCTTCTTCATAGAATAAAATTTGCAATATTTTTCCTATAAAGAAAATAAAAAGACAATTCGATCTTTAGTGTGATTCGTCAAAATTTATTTTTTTCATTGAAAGTTGGGATGTGTAAGACAAGTGAGTTCACTAACAGATACATCTGCCCATCGTAGTACCATTCAGGGTTGGGCTTAATACTTACGGGCTTTCTGATGAATTCTATTTCTCAGATTCTCAAGAAAAAAGAGAAAAATCCTACATTTTTGATTGTTTATACTGCATTTTCTTGAAAGGAGAGAACTTGGATGTTGGCCACTCATGGATGAGAACTGAGTCCTTGGTTTATCATTTTCCGAGTCTGATGATTAGAAGAAGTTTCCATAAACTAATTTTTCAGTTTAAGCCTGGTTCCTCCTTCACCACCCACATATTTCCAGGTCCTATAGGGCAAGTTCACATCATGGTCCTACATACAGACCAGGATGACAGGTGAGTCAGTACAGAGGATGGGAATAGATTTCTTAGAAGCTGTTCCTCCACCGCACATCTGGTAAAAATGTAGCTATACACTGATGTGACTGCAGCCACATAAATACATGCCCCTAATGCCACGCTGAATGTATCCCCAGCTCAACTCTCCTTGGATAGATCCTAAAAATGCTCACAGCCAATCTAACGCTACTCCACATAAGGAGAAGCATAACTGAAGGCGAGTCAGTATGGACACGAAGAATGTTTTCAACAGATTGCAGTTAAAATAGCTCACTTCCATAATTTTTACAAAAACATATGACTCTGAATATGTTGCTAGTGCCTCTCCCAGGGCCTTAGAAGGGTCCCATGCCAGTGAGGGTCCTTGAAACCCAAACTTCAGTAGCCTCAGGATAAATCAACATCTATTCATGTTTAAATGCATGAGAGTATTTATTTTAGAGTTCAATATTTCTTATTGATGGTTTGTGCCTTGTTCTCAAGGGGTTTCCCTCAAGAGAGATGCATTAGTCCACAATCGTGGTTTTGATGGGTTTTGATTTTGTTTTGTTTTTGTTGGGAATGGAGAAGGAAGAATTAAAGTTGTAAAGTAAAAATTGTCATTACTTCTGCAATCTCACTTGTTATCCATTCATCTTGGTTTAGAATATGCTGAGTCCAAAATGCCCATTTGGAAAGCAATTTTGCCTCTAACAGTGATGCTATAAAGCAGGAAAAGGCTGGAAGACATTTTATAATGTCTTAATAAATCATTAAAGTGAGCTTTCACTTTGTCCCCTTGGAGGAAAGTGGTGCTTTCTTCCTCTTTCCCTCTCTCTTGGCTTTCCCTCCCTCCCTCCCTTCCTTCTTTCCTTCTTTCCTTCTTTCTTTCTTTGCTTTCTTCTCCCCACCCCTTCCCCCCACCATCCCTCCTGCCTTCCTGCCTTCCTGCCTTCCTTTGCCTGCCTTCCTTCCTTCCTGGGAAGGGCTAGTGTGAACTCTGAGGCTTTCTAAAGATGGCCTTTAGGAAAGTCCACGAGAATTTGGAAAGCAATTTTCCGAAAACTTTCAGAGCACTTGTACACTTTGGCGAGTCTTTGCCTGCTCCATTGTGAGGCATTTTGCTGTAGCCCAGGGACTGGGCAAGCTTTTTCTGTGAGGGATTAGCTAGTAAATATTTTAGGCTTTGTGAGCCACAGGTCGCGGTTGCAACAACTGGACTCTGGCATTGTAATGTGAAACAGCCTCAGATAATATGGAAACGAATAAGCATGGTCGTGTTTCACAAAACTTTTTCTGCCAAAAAAAGCAATAGGCCGAATTTGGTCCGTAAGCGCTAGTTTGCTGAATGTCCACAGACATAGACTGCAAATACATCTGATAACAAGTGGAATAATAGACCTACATTTCTAGAGAAACCACCATAAGTTCTTCAGAACTTAAAACCAGCATTAACTTTTGTTACAAACTACAGTCCATCTGCTATTAGCTAGAAACACGTTATATTCTGATTCTTTCAAAAGGCTTTGTGCCAGAATCTATGTTGAATAGGGTTTAATTAGAAGAAATGTATTTAAACAGAACTTGGCAAAGTTTGTAAATGTTGCATAAAGTTCCCTGTCAGACTTAAAGTATTACAAGTTAGTGGTGTTCACTCAACGCCTTTTGTTGAGGTCAGACTTGGATGCATCAATATCCACTTCAGCCTGCATGTGGTTTCATCGCTACCACCCAGAACACCTACTGAATATCAAGTGACAGGCAAAGGTCATTTATAAGGTAATCCTGGTGGATTCCTCATCTACCAATTGGGGCTATGTTTATTGTAACAAGAATGCACCAGCTGGAATAGAGTCACCCTCTATAAGAAGCCTACTGTCCATTGGAAGCTGAAATGGGATAATTGTAAGTACAAAAGAGGAGATAATCTAGTAAAAATAACTAACAGAACTGTAACAAAGATGACCATGACCCAAGAGGATCTTTCCACACGTGCCAGACACTCTGACATAACTGTGCTTGGAGAAAGCCATCTGTATTCCATGGACCAGGATGGGAGGCTGTTCGAATCAGAGCTTTAATTGAACTTTAAGCCAAGGAAGCTGGGTTGCAAACAGCCTCAGACACTTGAGGTGATGGCCAGAAATCCTCTATATGCTGGGCATGGAAGGATTATCAATTCAACCTTGACCTTTTTCTTAGCCACACACCTGAACAGGCAAATCATAATCTATCATTAAAATTTTACCCTCATGTTTTGGGGTCTTTAATGACACAAAGAAGTGATTTATTCTCTCTGAGATACCTGTTTACGCTAGGGTTTTGATAATATTTCATGATCTGAAAATCAGATTTCCATTGGAGTGGGTTAACAGAAAAGAGAAGAAAAGGGAGGCTACATACTATGCTTTCTTTTCTGTTACGCAAGTTTTAATTGTATAAGTATAATTATTTTTAAAAACAAATATAAGGTTAATAAATCCTATTAATTACATCAAAGAATCCACCTATTAAGGGTTCACCACTGGATGAGCACAGAAGCTGACAAGGTGGCACACCAGCTTATGAAGGAAGAAAGGCTTTATTGTGAGGTTGACCAGCAAGGAGACAGGAGGGCAAGCTCTCAAATCTGTCTTGCCCATCCAAGGTTTGGGGTAAAGTTTAAGGGATTAAGGAAGGCTGGCTGGTATGCAGAAGCACTGGCAGGATGAGTTTTGATTGGCAGGTCAAAATTTTATCTTCTGCACATGCTCTTTGCTGGCTCACAACCCCTGAAAAATAGCTTTAACATTCTATTAGGATGGGATCAGATACGGGAGGAGACCAGGAAAGGTACAAAGGTAAAGTGGGTATGCAAATTTAAGTCACTGCCTTCTCCATTGATAAGAGTTTCTAGAGATTTAAAGTCATACTCCTCTTCCTGGCACAGAGAGGGAGGCACCCGGACAAATGGAGATTTCTCTTATAAATACAAATTTCCCTCACAAAAGAGTAACTTCTACTAGGTTTTCAGAGCTTTTCCTGTGTTTATTGTTTCTTAATAATCATCAACTCAAAACAGTCCTTATGCCAAAGAGGCATATTTTGGGGTGGGAAATTCTATTCCTGCTCCTGTGGTGACATCTGGTTTTTAAAGTATAAACCTCCTGTTTCAGTGGAAGCTTTGTTCTCTAAATCTAAACTATTAATAATCACTGCTGAGACAAATCCTGAGGTTCTGTCTGGATCCTGGAAATAGCTAACGTTTACTGAGCTCTTACCATGTGCCTGGCACCGTTCTAAGTATGTTACTGGTAATAACTGATTTAATGCTCACATCAGTTTTCTAGATGGCTACCATTATTGTGCTCGGTTCACAGGCGAGGCTCGGAGACTTATGTAGTTTGCCAAAGGTCACACAGCTGGACAGTACAGAGTCATGATTCCAAACTAGGCAAGTTAACTCCTGAGTCTGCTGTCTTAGCCAGCATTTACTCCATTACTTTGAATATTTTGCTTTAGAACTGATACCTTCTAAACTAAGAATCTCTGGCCAACTTTTTGCTGACACCCTTCCCTGGACCACACACCCTTCCATTTGTGTAGAAATTAATGTGGCAGTGTTAGTTGCTTTCTTTGTGTTACCATCAGAAATACAACTTCCTAAATCTTTTTATTAAAGAAGTAGCCAAAGATAAATTTGAAGGACAGAGAGAGGGATAAAAGGATGTGAGGGGAGGTCGAGAAGAGAGAGAGAGATCAAAATAAGTTTGTGTAAGTGCTAGTGTGAAATCTCCCAGTGGTGGTCTTCTTCCAATTAGAAGGGGCTTTCCTGGCTGCCGCACCACCTCTGTTAACCCTGGCTCAATGCCCTTTGAGACCATGTCTTGTATTATCCTTAATTTACATCAGATAGTCCCTCAGCTTCCATAACACATGCAAGACCAAATTCAGGGCTGCTTCCTCATACAGCTGCTTTCTGTTAAAAGGCTTGAAGTTACATAACGCAAAGTTTACTTGAGCATAAGTTTTACCAATACGTTTAACTTAACAAGGTTCTAAAACAGTCATAAAGTGATTCACAACAGTTATCAAGAAAGATCATCTCTGGGAACAAAGAAAAGCTGTTCTTCCTCCCACGCTCCCGCACAGCCTGGGGTAAACTGACTCATGTTCTCATCTGCTGCCTGCCCTCCCAAAACATTTTACAAGGCGAGATTTTTGGATTTTCCCCCTTTATCCACATACAATTAGTTGGAAAATGTCCACAAAAGCTTGTGTAACTTGCAAGCCTTTTCTTTCTCCTTTGCTGGGCTATATGCTGAAGTGCGGACTATGGAAGGTCACAGGGTGTGGCATCAACAAATTAGAACGGCGATTGTCGACACCAGACAGGATCCTGACCTTGGCACAACTGGAAAAAGGAAGAGAATAGTGTGTGTATATGTTCACCTGCGTGTCTTTGTGTGTTTTACAGTTAAATGTGGTATTAGTTTCCTAGAGCTACCACAACAAATTGCCACAAAGTTGGTGACTGAAAACAACAAAAATTTATTCTTTCAGAATTCTAGCTGCCAGAAGTCCAAAAGCAAAGTGTGGGTGGGGCTCTGCTGTCTCCTAAGGCTTTGAGGAGAGTCTCCTTCCTGCCTCTTTCCAGCTTCTGGTGGTCACTGACAATCTGTGGCCTTCCTTGCCTTTTGGCTTCATGACTCCGATCTCTGCCACTTCTTCACATGGTCTTCTTCCCTGTTGTTTCTCCTTTCCTGTTTCTTCTAAGGACCCTATCATTGGATTTAGGGCCCATGCTGATCCAGGATGGTCTCATTTCAAGATTCTTACTTTAATTACACCTGATAAGACCCTTATTCCAAATAAAGTCACATGCTGAGGTTCTGGGGTTTAGGACTTGAACACATCTTTTTGAGACACAATTCAATCCACTACAAATGTATTCTTGTTTATATGTTACATTCTCCCCTGAAAGTTACCATTCCTAACAGTTCTGGAGTTAAAACACCCTTTCCTTGGTGAAATGACAGTTGGTGGTTATATTTGTATGTGTATGTGTGTATGAGTGTGTGTGTATCATATTTACTTTTTTTGGTAAAATTAAAAGGTAGCAATTCAATTCAGTTCCCACATTTTCTTAAAAATACTCCAGGAAATCACCATCTGAAAACCATGTGCTTAGAAAACTGACCCCTACTTTTTGAAACTAATTTCTTATGTGGAAATGAGGTGGCCTCTGATTTTTATACAATGGACTTTCACATAATTTGCATTTTTATACATAATACAAGGGAAACATCTAAACTCCTTTCCTAAAACCCAAATCAGACTTACTTATACTAGAAGACCAAACAATATTTCAAGCTCTCCCACAGTGGTACTGCCTGCCATTGAGGTGTTCAGTTGGGGTATTTCACCGTCTTTTCGTATAGTAGGGTTTGTGAAATTTTCTGAACATTTTATTGTGTTTTGCATATAACACTTTTTTTTAAATAAGAAAGTGATAACAAGAAAATAAGAATTGGTTTCAAACATAACGTAACTGAGACACAGATAGAAGGATTAGTTGGGTTGAAATGGTGACTCTTTAACCTCCATGGGACATATACCAGACTAAAATGGATGGATGCAAGTTCAGTTTGAAGGAAAATGACAGGATTAAAGACTGATATATAAATGGTGGATAAATAGCATCAATGATTATATCTACAAAGTGAGTCATGATAGCAGGTTCATCACACATTTTGAGTAAATTTATTTCCTTCCTATAACTTCCACTTCCATTTTCTGACATGTCTTAGGACTATATTATAATATGAACATAGGGAACTTTCTGTAGTTGTAGTCATAATCATAGTGATAGTAGCAGTAACAGTAGCAGTTCCACTATTAGTAGAAGTAGTTAAAAGCAATACAATGGCAGTAAAAGTAAAATAATCTGATTATATTACATTAAATGTGATGATGCATAAATTGTTCTGTAACTTGTTAAGCTCTAGACAAATGTTAATTATTTTCTGCTTTGTGACACAGTCTTCATTTTGCAATAAATGCTCAATCAGGCATTGGTGAAATGAGAATGTCTCATTGACCTGCTGGGTAACATGGTTCTAATTCACAATTTTCCTTTACTAATCAGGAAATTAAGCTCTTCTGTGCAAGCTGAGGCCTCACAAAGAGGTGGATGAGATTCAAATATAACCCACAGACAGTTAGTGATTGTTTTGTCCTTGAATCTAAAACTTTCAGGCCTGACACACAGTCACTGTCCCCACCATTCCAGCTTGCCTTGTAGATAGATGCTTTGCATGTTTGTCACGTGGCCCCTGAAGTCACTCGTTCCTGAAGCTCTGGACGTGTAGAGGGGAATGGTGAGCACTACAGGAGAGAACGGGAGGGAGCTTTAGTTCTTCAATTGAAAGGAGTGGGGGCTCTCTAGAGATCTACCCTGGCCTCTCTTTGATCCCAATTCTGCTGCAATGAAGTGAATAACTCAAGGAGGCCACTATGCTAAATCTGGAGTGATTGGCACCTGCCAACAAAGCCCCTTCACCACCATCACAGATACTCCTCCCTTTCTGGAACTCTTCTTCACCTACTGTTGCTTTTGTTCTCTTCAAATGTATAATTAAAGGAATTGATGTGAGATTTACTTGAAACTGAAAATTTAAAGGTAAATATATAAAAGTTACAGATCCATCACTGAGCCTACATCCAGTATAGCATCTGGTTCTAAGTCAAGGCTTTCTTTCAATCATATTTATATGTGAATACTTAGAAAAACCACTATTAAGCCAAATGTGTGCTAGCCAAGCCAGTCCATTATATTTATGCCTCCTGCTGAACAGCGTTATCCCCCCACAGGGGAATAGAGTGGATTTGCTCTTTGTCCTGTCTTTTCTTGTTATTAGAAGCAGCTTTATTTCAAACCTGAACTGGATCAACATAGTCCTGATATATATCAACTGAAGGTCCTTTCACATAAACGTGTGGGATGGGTAGGAGGGAAAGGAAATTGCGGGTCAAGAAAGTCATAAAGATATCATCTAAATCAAGGATTTGTCTCATTTGGACCATTTAAATTATCATTGTTCCTCTGGGAGGTATGGGGACTTGACATTTATCTTGGCAAGAGTATTGGGCTAAGTGCTAAATTTCATTGAGTAAATCCCAAAACCCACTAGTAACTCTATAATAATTATATTGATGTAACATCTAAGACAATGATTTGCCCTCTCATTTCTCTATAGTCTTCCCTATTTCATTTTTATACAGAATAAACAAACATGCACATATTGTAATGAATTAAGGGACATAATGAGGACATTGGAGATAAATTATGATTTAAAGTCATTCTTAGGAGTTATTTGCATTTGTTATTTTGGCTAAACTGGAACAAAGGCCTGTATATGTCTCCAGGAAGTGAGAAGTTGAAATGAATTGTTCTGAGAAGTGATGCTTACCTCAGTTTGTTCAATTTTTTTCCCAGCAAATAGAGATTGGCTTTCAAAAGTTAGAAGTCATGGCCTATGTCCATATAGAATGACTTTCAAGTAGAATGATGCTCATGAATTTTGTATAGAATGAACACATGTCAAAAATTTAGCTCATTAATGAGAGAAACAGAAGAATGGCAAATCTGGAGAGTATTTGAAGAGCAGGTGTTTATATCATAATTAGGAAGGGCGTGATGATTTGTTGGCTAAGTTAGGGACAAAACTGGTTAAATCTTGCAGGGCACGGTGTTTGGAGTTATCTTTTCTACAGGACTGACATTACTTGCATTCTAAAGGTATTGAAAATTACAAGTTAACATGTAAACTGATGGAGTCTAGGCCCTAATCAAGAGTAAGTTGCAAATTAAATAAAACTAAAATCCCCTAGAGAATTAAATTTTCCTTGGACGTGCCACTTAAACAATGATGTGGTGTGATGTTAAAAGAACATACAGTCATTATTATTATTATTTTGCCTATTTTAGAGTTTGGGATGATGTTTTTTGACAGTTCCTCTGGTGATCATAAATAATCTTGAAAGATTACTGTCATTATTATTACTTGTAAAATTATTATTGAGGTCACATTGGTTTTTAACATTGTGTAAATTTCAGGTGTACATTATTATATTTCAGTTTCTGTATAGACTTCATTGTGCTCACCACCAATAGTCTAGTTTTTATCTGTCACCATACATATGTGCCCCTTTACCATTTTTGCCCTCCCCCCATTCCCTTCCCCTCTGGAAACCACCAACCTGTTCTCCTTAACTATGTGTTTGTTTATCTTCAGCATATGAGTGAAATCATACAGTATTTATGTTTCTCTGTCTGACATTTCATTTAGCATAGTACCCTCAAGGTCCATCCATGTTGCCACAAATGGCACAATTTCATCTTTTTTATGGTTGAGTAGTATTCCATTGTGTATATATATATATATATATATATATATATATATACATACACACCACATCGTCTTTATTAATTCATCTGCTGATGGGCACTTGAGTTGCTTCCAAGTCTTGGCTATTGTGAGTAGTGCCACAGTGAACATAGGGGTGCATATATCTTTATTTTTAATTACCTAAAAATTCTGATCTCATTCTGGTTTTGATGGATTAATTTACAAAGATGCAGCAAGAGATGCTAATTAACCATATAGGCTTTCTTGCCAATCAGCAAATCCAGAGGCTCACAGGGTTGAAAAAACACTAAGCCCAGAGAATTAACTTGTCACTGGACAATTCATAAGGAATCTCAGATTGCATTTTCAATAACATCTGTTCTTCTTCTTTTTTTTTTCAATTTCTCCTGCAGGTTCTTCTATTGCAAGGGTAGGAAAGCAAATCCGTACCTGAAACATTCATATCCACAGGTTGTACCTACAGTTTCTATAAATTGAGGAGAATTGCTCTCTGCTCAAATTCTGCCAAATCTGATTATGTTCTGCCTGCCTATATGAGACTCTGTAAGACACAGAGTAGATATCATTCCAGATTCCTGGGAGAGATTTGTGGGCATGGTTCTACTCGTGAACAACAATCCCTATGTCTTAATGATGGATTTGTCCTATCTAATCACAAGGAGATGTATTCTCGAATATGTTACTGCAGGTATAATCTTGATTGTAGAATCCATTTGTTCAATTATATATTGGCAAAAAGGAAGTCAGATTCTGGCAAATAACCACATTTCTGAGAAAAGTAAAGAAACTCAGAATAGTGTGTGTGTGTTTAAATTTAGGGGTCAAGGAGAACAAGAGAACATTTACAAATTAAGCATTAGAGAGAGATTCAAAAGAAGAGAAAGAGCTTCTTCTTTTACCCATAGGAAAATAGAACATAAAACGAATGCCAAAATATTCTAAAACAAAGAGCTATAGTAGATTCCCCTTACCCATTCGTTCTGTATTGTGTAAATTATAGTTTGATCCTTTGTTTTGGGGTCAGCAGTTGGCTTTCGTGAAGTTGTCTGCTTCTGAATGAAAAAGGCTCCTGGGAATCTTGACTTAATTCCGGTGGACAATCTGAGAGTTTTCTAAGTGATACCTGCTCCAGCTTCAAAGCCTGTTCCCATGAGTTTATTTCTTGAAATATCAGTAGTTGAAAGCACCTGGAAAGTCCTTTTTACTGAGGCATTGAGACTATCCTTCCTTGGTAAAAGCTGTAGCTTATAAGAAAACTTTCAAGCATCTGTTGATGAAAGGTCCAAATGGCTGTGGTTAATTTATTAGAGTAAGCAACAGTGTGAGAACAGAGGAGAGTGAAATTCTTCATTGGGTTATAAGAATCAGTATTTCCCCTGAGGATAAAAACATGCCAAGGACAGCAAGGGGATTGACAAATCTGTAAAATGTATAATTGCTGAAATTTTTCTAATGATTGTATTTTACCTACATAAAATTAATCTGAGGTAAGATAAGCTTCTCTTTTGATTTGAGAAACTCTTCCCATACAACTCTTATGATAGTTGGTGTAATGAAGAAATATGTATACATCAACCAAATTAAGTTACTTTTAGCATCTCTCTTTATATACAGTAAAAGAAGAAATCTGTGTGCATACCCGCTGAAATCTAATTCTACACGTAAAAGATATTTAATACACATGTGTTTAACAAGTTCAGGGTCTGATCTTGACAAGGCAAAATCAACAGGCTTATCAAAAAATCTTTGGTCTTTTCACTAAGATAAGATCCTAGGTCCTGAGAATATTAACTTGACTACCAGTTCATCAAAGTGGTAGTGCATTATTTTAAATAAACATAGAATATGAAACAATTAGAAGGAAACTTAGCTCTTTTAGGAGTGGGGAACTTTTGTTATTTCTTCCTTTTTTTTTTTCAGATCATGGACATAAAAGTTTTCCCGTAGCACAGAAAGTGACTCTGGTGAGATAGACCATCTGCTACCTGGGTACATTGTACAGAAGGTAATATTTTCTATGTCTTAGAGATGATGGAATACTGCAAGATAACTTGTCATTTTCATGTAGAGAAAAAATTCTAGTCTTCTTTAACGTAATATTTGTCGGTAAAGGATTAACAAGCTATAAATAAACACATCAAAATGAGTCGACTTTGCAAAATTTTGACATATTTCATTCCTTTTTTTATGATCATTTGCCTAAGACAAATAAGATTCACTACATTCAAACTTTCTGCAATTTGCTGTAAATATTCTTGTCTTTATGATCATTTCATGTTAGAGCACTCTGATACTTTAAGACAAAACTATTCGCTTTATCCCTTTGAAAACAAAACTGCACCCCAATATTGTACACACAATTGTAATAGTGGCAATGCTTCAGTGTTCTGTCTTACTTGCATGTTATCCAGGTATCCGAAGATTATCCGTTAATTAACTCATTTAACATTGGATTAAGAGTTTAAATTAAGGATCTTGGGAATAATATTTAATCAGATACGCTTTAGAGCATTAAGTAGTATTAATGTAAAAATGTTTGTCAAGACTATACTTTAATTAAACACCCAATTTTATATTTCCCTAATTTTAAGTATTTAATGAAAATACTACTAACTTCTCAGAGCACTAAATAAATATGAGAACTTTGAGACATTCGCATTTATAATCTTTCCATGGGAAAGTAAACCCAATCTTATAAAATCTCATAAAAATTTTATAAAACATAAAACATGCTTCTATAAGGGATAGTACATATAGTTTTTTTAAATCAATATTACAAACCAGTCCAAAAATTTATCTTAAGTTAACTTAAATTCTTATGAAAAATGCTCTGAGCTTTTATTTTCTATAAGAAGGATTTTTTTTTCCTTAAAATTCTGGCACATTTAAGGTATTATAATTTCAGTTTCCCTATTTTCTTGGGATTCTGTGAGTATTAGATTCATGCAAGCACTTAAACAGAATAGATCGCCTTTATTTTGAGAGAATTTATAATGTAATTTACTAATATTCTTCAGAGGTTAGGAGATTTTATATGAGGAGAGGTATGGAATTTTCTGAGTTACAGACACACAGACACATGGAAAGCATGCAGCTTCCGTTGCACATCATAAGAGGTCAGAGGTAATCATAGACATCTAACCCACCCCCCCACAGTCCAGATCTCAAAGGGCAATTCTGCTTTCCAGTGAGTATGAAGTATTTTTAAAATTTATTTACTTTCAGTTCACAGATAGACAAATAGATGAACAAATGAAAATGACTAACAAACTCATTTAGGTATGGATGGACGAACAGACATGACCAAGATCCAGAATAAACAACAAACAGAATTAGAAGGTGGAGGAGGGCATCGATAACAACAACAAGAAAGAGAGAATCAGCAAAAATAAAGCCCTGGTGCCACTTTGGGATTCACTGCTGCAAGCAAGAAAATCTCTTCCTAGGTTGAAACAGCCCATGAGAAGGACTTCTCAGAAAATGCACCTTAACTGACCCTGGCAGTTAAGTCCATTTGGGCATGTCAGTGGGACATCCTCCAAAACTGTCAATGCATAATTTTCAAAACATTAGAAACATGAATCTCTAAATAATAAATAAATATATGCCAAAATATATTTAACTTATTAGTGAGTAAGCAAGCAGAGTGGGAAAACTGATTCAAAAATTCTTTGAGAACCAGGGTATATATAAGCCTATCAGAAAAAGTGTACTGAAAGTATTTTCTAAGTTAAAGGCAAAGCTGGTTAATGTCCTACAGGGCAATAAACTATGTCATTTGGGATTATCTTCTGCACCCAAGCAAATTATTTGCATCTCTAAGAAAAAAATCTATAGATTAGCATCCAGTTTCACAGACTCTAGGCTCTAATTAATAGCAAATAAATCAGACAAACGAATCCCTTAGAGACAGAAATAATCCTTGGGTGTGCTCTTAAAGCATATTCCAGTATAGTATTAAGAGGCATGCAGCCATCCTTTTGCCTATTTCCAAGTTTCGGATAATTTTTCTTAATACTGAACAACTAGCAGAAAATCAGAGCCATATTTTTCTCAGAATGACTAATGTCTTTTGATTGTTGAGAATAGGAATTTTGAGTTGCCACAGATTTAATGTTTTGCTTATTCTCTGTAGTTCATATCATCAAGAAAGTGGATATTTTTGTTGTACACCATATAAAGCTGGATGGAGAGCTGGGAGTGGGAATAATTTCATCTTCAATGATATCTTATCTTTTTAGAGGAAGAACTCCGGAGAGTGATTGGAAGGCGGCCAGGGCAAATAACCTTGGCATCCGTCTCCCTTTTGCCATTGTAGCTGTTTCCAATTAACCCCCTCTGGAAGTTCTGTGCCAGCTTCAATTCCGTGCTAAAATGCTCATTACTCTTATGTAATAAAACTGGCCCAAGTGCATTTAGTTGCAGAAAATAAAGCTACTGCCATAAACACAGATACTTTTAACACAGATGGCAATGGGATGATATTTTCTTCTAAAACAAATTTAAACGGTCTTGTTAGAAACCTTGTTAAACCTTGCACTCACTCATACACCCACTCATGCACCAGCACACATGCATACCACCCACACAAACCAACTCAAAATTCTTTCAGAATTCTGATGGCTATTTTTATTCTCTTTTATGTGCGCATAGCTGCTCACCCCCAGAGTTTCTAGTGAACATCTGCTATTTGTTTAGTTGGATGCAATATTAGCCAACTGCTAGGAGTTTACTTTCTGTTTCGTTTTGATCTCCTGCAACTCTGGACCTGGTTTCACACATTACACAGAAATGTCAAAAATTCCCCAGTAACATCCCTAAAACACCTGCAAGCTTCCTAACTTCCTAACACTTGCAGACTTCCTAACTAACTCATAGGAATTAGACTCGAGGAAGACCAAGTGGGACTCTTCAATTGTCTCATATTGTTCCCATGATTACATTTTCCAGGTCACACAATTCAAAAGATGAAATGTCAGTATTTGTGGGACAGGTGCATAGCCAATGCAAAAGATTTCCAAACAAAGGAGATTCTCTTGAATTATACTTTTCCATGGCTTAGAAATGCATTCTAGCCTCTGGACTGGTTTTGTGACTTGTTGAACATTTGAAATAAGTATGAGTCAGAAAAATGGGGCCTTCTGAAGTCCCGTAGAAATTGTAGTGGGAGGACTTCTGGGTGGAGAGTTCCGTGCCCAGAAGACTAATTTTTCGGGTTCCTGTCTAGGAGAGACCTTCCTCCTGTGGCTAGATGGCATGGCTAATACGGGACCGTGTGATTCTTCTGACAAAGCCATGGCATCAGTCATTTTTCTGTTTGACTTCTCCATTGATTTTGCACTGGTACTTTTCTGATCAATGAGACCTCTGTTATGAATGATGAAGCGTTTTGAGGATGCCTTCAAATGTCTGTGAGTTATATATCTGTGGCTTAATTTGTGTCTTATCTGCAATGATCAGGGACTTTTTGGCCTCTCCACAGACTCAGCATGGAAGCCTGTCTGAGAGCTCTGTGTGGAGGTGTTAAGCTGCCCTGAAATAGACTTCTTAGAGGAAGAAACCAGAACAGAATGTTCGCATAAAAGTGCTAGGTTGGATAATACTCATATTTAGCACTTTTACAGCAGTTTTCATTTCCCAAACACTTTACAAACAGCAACTAAATAAACCTTTCAACATCCCCATTAAATAGATAAATAAGCATTATTATCTTAGCATTCTGTTTGGGAAAGAAAAAACATCTTTACAAGTTTGTAACTGCAGGAGGAGATTATTTCAGAATAATGATTCCAACTCCTGCCTCTGTAAGCCAGTCTCCGGCTCTACCCGTTCCAATTTTCTTTTCAAGACAACCAATTAATTGGTGCCAGTGTTAGCCATTGTGAAAGTTCAGTCAAAGCCATTTCTCTCCGGTGTTGTGAGTTCAAAGAGTTACTAAGAGATGAGTGCCTGGGAAGGTTCCATTGTAGTCCCAACATGAGAAAGAAAAAATGAAAAAAAAAATCTGAAATCTGCAGAAGGAGTGAACTGCCTAGGCCTCTCTGTCAGTAAGTCCCCCTGGTGAGCACTAATGATGCTTTGCAGCCACATAATTAAACCCTCACCAAGGCCTGGTGGATGACGGTATACTGCTTGCATGTGACAAGCTTCCAAGATGGCAACTCTTTCAACAGCTAGGAGCATGGTTATTTCCCCTCTTCTTATTCTTGCAGAGGCATAGAGAGTCACTACCCACCTGTTCCAGTCTCCAGGAAGATTTTTAAATTATGTTTTCTGTTTGCTCCACTTTTCTCTGAAAAAATATTTTGATAGCTTCTTTCTATTCAAAGAAGGCAGGTGGACATTCTTTCCTGCAACTAAAGTACAAGTAATTTACAAATGTTGGCATGCACAAATAAGTCATTATATGCCATCTTTTATTATTTGATGGCTTTGTTCATAAAAACGTCAAAGCACAAAATCCATTTTCATTTATGTTCTTCCATTTAAGTTGAAAACCTTCTTAAGATGTACAGACTAGTGGTTGAGTGCAGGTTCTGACATCAGATCGCTTCCTCAAGTTGTTTAATTTCACCAAGTCTTAGTTTCTCGGCAGTAAAATGGAGCCATTGACAATACCCACCTGAGTAGGTTGTTATGGAGTTAACAGTAAGATGTGCTATTGGAAGCACAAGAATGGGCCTATGGAAGGGTTCAATAAATATTAGGGACCATCTTCACCATCGTCATCATCATTATTATCATCACCATCTGACAATGTTACAAATAATTTAGGAACAGAAAATAAGATTTGTGCTTGGAGAGACAGCAACCATGTTACCGAACCTGAAGTGAGTTCGCTCACCCGTTGCGCAGCAAGCCAATCTCTGACACTGGGTGTGGTGGAAGAAAGTAGGAATTTTATTTTTGCACAGTGCTGAGCAAGGAGAGAGGGCAGCTAACGCTCAAATCCCAAACTCCCCAAAAAGCTAAAAGGAAGGGTTTTTATTTGGGGTTTTAGGTAGGGGAGGGGGAGCATATGGCCTTGCTGGTCGGAGCTTTCCCACCAGCCTGTCTTTAGCCTTGAGGCACTTGCAGAGAGGAGGAAGCCTGTGACCTTGCTGGTCAGGAGCTTTCCCACTAGCCTGTATCTCTTTGTGGGGAGGAGATGATCCAGGTGTTTGTCCTTGACAGTGTCTGTCTCCATGGAGGATAGTGGATTCTGGAGCCAGGAAGCCAGAGAGTAAGCAGGGAATGAGTGTTTGGGTTTTAACCCCACATATGCTGGGTTTAATGTGAGGAAACTGATATCAGGGTCGATATCAACCATATACTTGAAATTAATTAGAATCTGTAAAATTCCTCTTCATTTTGCTTGATCACTCAAGAATTGAATCAGCCATAGTCACAATACAATCATGGATTTCTGGAGTTTAGAAGGACCTCAAAGATATGATACCAAGTTAAATAAGCCTTTAGCTAGAGAACTCAAAGGAAGCTCAAGTTCATTTTATATTAAAAGCTGGGTAGAAGAAGGAAATCAATTTCTTGGGTTTCTGGAAAGTTCTAAGATAGAGAAGTAGGTAGAGAGAAACTTGAAGCAATGGGAGCTGAGAAAACAGATGTGTCACACTCTCATGCACTTCAGAAGGTCAGAATAAATTTGCAAGTCAGTAGATACCATAAATCTAGAGGAAGCTGGCAGAGCCAAGGGCACAGTCGGCCTGTGGGCAGGGCAGAGGGTAGCTATGTGAAGGTTGTCAGCCTCTATCTCCATGGCAGGAGGGGGCCTGGCACTGTGGAGGAGCCACGAGGCTGTGAGTGCTCAGCAGAACCTGGACAGGCACAGCTGGTCACTGTGCTGATTAACATGGGCAATGCCCATCTGCCCCCTTGTGATCTACCAGAGAGCCACAAATACAGGAAGTGGGACAAACTCAATGAAATTCAATGAGACTTCATCAAAGATATACAAACCAAAGTAACCTGGGGCCATTCAGGTTGTCAAAATATCCTTTCTCTTAGAGATTCCAAGAAACTTTGGAATTTGTGATAGTGGATGATCTTTACAAGAATAGGGATTTCTTTTTTTTTTTTTTGAGGAAGATTAGCCCTGAGCTAACATCTGCTGTCAATCCTCCTCATTTTGCTGAGGAAGACTGTCCCTGAGCTAACATCCGTGCCCATCTTCCTCTATTTTATGTGGGTTGCATGCCACAGCATGGCCTGACAAGCAGTGCATAAGTCCACACCCAGGATCCAAACCTGCAAACCCTGGGCCACTGAAGCAGAACATGCTCATTTAACCACTGTGCCAAGGGGCTGGCCCCAGATATGGATTTCTTAACAAGCTGGTAGACACTTGGAGTTACAGATACTTGGGTTTCATCCACTCATTCCTTCACTTATTTGAATATCCACTTCGAAAATATTTTTTGAATGGATCAAATATGACCATACCTGAGATATTTGCATTGTTATTCTACATACAACCAGAGTTAAACGTTCTGCATAGTGTATTCAGGAACTAAAAGAAACCAAACTGCATATAAAGAAAATCAGATAGAAAGATTTAGAATGTTCTTAGTATTTATTTTTCTTTCCTAGTCCTATTCCAGAATGGTAAAATATTTATTTTGAAGGTATTAGTGTTGTAGCTGGCCTGGTGGCATAGTAGTTAAGTTCACCAAGCCATGCTGTGGCGGCATCCCACAGAGAAGAATTAGAATGACCTACAACTAGCATACACAACTGTGTACTGGGCTTTGGGGAGAAAAAAAAAAGAGGAAGATTGGCAACAGATGTTAGCTCAGGGCCAATCTTCCTCACCAAAAAGTATACTCAAAAAATAAAATAAAATGTTAGTGCTATATTACATAAGTAGTATAAGCAGACTCTCTAATTGTACATGATTCAAAATATAAAGAAGTGATTCGGACAAAACAGAAAAATTCCCCTTTATGTATTCCGATTCCTTCTACCCCTGTCGTTGTCAATGATTCTGTTAATTTTCCAGTATGTGTGTGTGTACATAAATATATACAGCTGAAATAAGATCACATTAGACTTATTATTAAGGGACTTGCTTTGATAACTTCATCATGTGTCTTGGAGATCTTTTCATGTCGCTATATTTAGGCCTCTGGAGCATGCCATAAAATAGTTGTGATGTAACTTATTTACTAGTGAGTATGTATTTTTTTCCCCACATTTTGCTACTTCAACAAATGATACAAAGAACATTTTTATATACACATCGTAGGCATCTGTAAGGTAAAATTGCCAAGGCAGAAGCTAAATAGAGTTGTAATGGTGATATGGACTGATATGGACTCCCAAAAGACTTTACCAATCTGTAATTCCACCGGTAGTGTTTGAGACCAGGGAGGGGGTGAATAGTATTGGTATTCTGTGAAAAAGTGTTTGTGTACTTGTTATCAAAAGACTTTGTAATTGGAAAGCTAATTTTTTGAGCTAAACAATATCGTAAAAACTTAATAATGACATTTTCCCATAATATTTACAAGATTGGTTTAGCATCTGCATGGTATTGATCAAAGGATTCTTTAGGAAATCAATGCTCTATAGGCTCCTGAAACATTTTCTCCCAACTCTTTTAAAATTAGCTTGACTATTTTATAAACATAACTCTAATATCTTTTCATTTTCATTTTCCCACCCTTTTAAAGGGAAAACTGAGAAGGAGGAGTTGGAAGTACCCAAGTCTTTCTGGAAGCCAGAAGTATTCCCACCAAATTCCATCAAGCGTCTGACAATTTAGAGCCATGTTAGTGATTGAGTATGTCCTTCTTTTTGTATTTTGAGGATGCTTTGTAAAATGTCCCATTCAGAGATGACAATTGAAGCAAAGAGTGAAAAAGATGCTGAAATATGACAGGCCATTGAAATGTAGCAAATAGAAAAACTTAGAAATATCCTAACAGTTCAAGAAGAAACTTCAAGATGTATGAAACAGACTTAAGAAAAGTGAAGTTAAATAGAAGTCCTTCAGTAATTGAAATGCAATCTGTAGGTACCACATGGCGTAATTCACATGGATGACTTTAAACCAGTGATGGGTAGGACGGATAACACCAGAGTCAGTGCAGGTGCATCAAGATTCCCAATGCGACAAAATAATCTTGTTATTTTCAAGAGACTGAAAGGACAAATGGAAACTGATAAAAAGGATCACATGTAAAATCCATAATAAATATAGTAATAAGGAATTAACTATTCTTACATTAATTTAAGATCCGTTACTTACATTTTTTCTTTGTTTTATTCCTCCCCAAATACCCCCAGCACATAGTTGTGTATTCTTAGTTGTAGGTCCTTCTAGTTGTGGCACATGGGACACTGCCTCAACATGGCCTGACAAGTGGTGCCATGTCCACGCCCAAGATCCAAATCAGTGAAACTCTGGCCACGGGAAGCAGAGTGCAAGAACTTAACCACTCCACCACGGGGCGGCCCCTACACTTTTTCTTATTTAGCATAACAGCAACTCTGTAATGTGAGTAGGGGGTAGTAGTGGCATATTCCATTGACAGGTGAGAATGTTGAGATAACGAAGAGGACGTTGTTTAGACTAATTATATCATCAATCAGCAGAAGAGCCTCATACAATCCCCCTTTCTTGGTATTCTCACCCTTGTGTTGTTTCCCTCTGCTCTGAATACACAGGCTGACCTGTGTACCAGATGGGATAATGCAAAAATGATGGTGTACAACTTCTGAGACTGGATCATAAAAGACACTTTGCCTTTCATAGTACTGTCTCATGAATCACTTGCTCTGGGGGAAGCCAGCTGCCATCTTGTAAGGACAGTCAAACAGATTTCTGTCCACTTAGAGAGGAACCAAGGTGTCCTGCAGACAGCCAGCACCAACCTACTAGGTGTGTGAGCAAGTCACTTTGGAAACCCATCCTCCAGCCCCAATCAAGCCTTTGGATGATTGCAGCCTTGGCTGGTACCTGAATGCAACCTTATGAGAGTTCCTGAGCCAGAACTACCCAGCTAATTTGCTCCCAGATTCAGAACCCACAGATACCATGTGAGATAATAAATGCTTATTGTTTTGAGCCAAAAAAAACCAGCAGAAGACACAACCAGCTAAATTTAGGTGTTCTGATTCCATATTCTCTGTTCTTTCCAACATATATTAATGCCCTACCTGCTCAACCAAAGCAAGACTTTGGAATCCATTAATCAATTTAAATATTCCATAATCCCATTGCATTACACCATTATTTCTTATAGAATTGAGTTTACTATAATGTGAGTTTAATATAATTGCACCTCATCCAAAGGATCTAGTTATTAAAGTTCAAATGGGACCTTGTTACAGAGTAGTGTGCCTGGAACATATCTAACAGTGTAGGCTAGATGTGCTGTTAGATATGCTTTCTCATAGAGAAAGGACACCAGGAGAGAGAAAAGGCTCCATGCCAGATGAAAGCAGAGGGTATGTCTGCTTATTCCTCAGTGGGGTGTGCTGCCAGCTTTGCTAAATTGTTTGTGCATCTTACCTTAGAGACGTGCTTGAATATTTCCTTTCTAGAAGCAATAATACATTTGCTTTTCTTCTGGCAGAATGGGTGTTCTATGAACATAATTTTGTTTGTCCTGAGATTTTAAGAATTTTTTACCAGGTTTTTGGAAATTCATGGCATGTAATTACTCTGACCATTTATTTTGTGCTTTTTGAGATAGATGACTCCATATGATCCTGGTGTAAAGGGGAAGTGGATTGTTGCCTTTCTAAGGTGATTTATTTTGGAAGTGGTGAGGAGTCAAGACCTGGCGTTGCCATCCCATCTATGCATACTTTAATCCCACTACCCTTGTTGAAAGACATTTAATGGCCCTGTAATCTCATATTATGTCAATAGAAAACTAAGTCACTAAGTTCCTTCTCCAATAAAACTGAGATTTCACTGGGTGCTGGCTATGGTCATTTTGAATCTCTTTGTTCCACGTCTCCTTTTCAATCATAATACCAAGCGCTGCGCACGACAAAGAGAAGAGTTCAGTAACTCTTGATGGAAGAGTCTTTGTTCAAATAAAAGATTTAAAATGATTTAAAGTGTCTTCCTCCTTCCTGCTTGCCTTCCTCTCTCCCTCCTTTCCTTCTTTCCTCTTTGTTCCTCATGCTCAAACATTCATGCTTTGTGCATTCAGTGAATATTTATTGAGCACCTACACTGCCCATTATCTCTCCATTTGCTGCAATTCCAAAGCTGGAGAAATACGCTGGTAGCCATAATAACTACTACTAAAATTTTATAGCTTGCAAAACTCCTTTAATCACAGCGTTTTTTAAATCCCCATAGAAAATCTTGACATAGACTTAATTAATTTCATCTGGCAAATTTTTAAAAAGGTGAAAATTAAGTGACATGTTCCAGGCCACTGGAGAGTCAGGAGCAAAGCCACGGCTCGAATGCAGGCAGTCTGACTCTAAGTGCTGGGCTCTTTGCTCTATGCCACATTGTCTCTCCAAAGATGAAGCAGCCTGTATTATCATTAAATCAATATTGCCAGCAATTTTTCTAGAGAAGACCACACAGGCTGGAGCTCATCAAGAAATGCATGTTATATCTTCTCCATTAGAGTTTTATTGAAAATAGGATTGTATATTGTGCCGGTGTATAGAGGAGAGCAGTTATTTCAAGATAAAAAGGGTTGGTTTTCACTGTCCTTTCTGGCAGATGCGTTGAACTCCACTTCCCTGATGATCCTATTCTCCATCCTATCACTGGCTCCAGGTTGACACGCTTAGCTCAGATTTTCTCCTTCAGGTTCTTAGTTTACAAGAACTTCCGTACTCCCGATGCTACATCTGTTAGTGTAAATCACTTGTTATTGAATTTTCCTTTCCAAATATGCTATTCTTCTAAAACAACTAATTCTGGGAAAGGACAGTAGGGTGGTTCTGGCCTTGTATTGTCCCCACTACAAAGCACTCAGGTCAATGCTCTGAAGGGGTTAGGACAACCTAAACCATCTTCTTTTGTGAAAAGGAGAGGCACTGTTGGTACAAGTTAGCTCTGTATCAGCAGAAAAGCAAAACTAAATTAACTTTTAATCCTTTCGTTTTCTTTCCTCATTATTCTAATAACAGCTTTTTAAAAGTCCTCTTTGATTTTCGTTTGAAAATCATATAGGACGTTCTTTCTTTCTTTCTTTCTTTTTTTTTTTTTGAGGAAGATTGGCCCTGAGCTAACATCTGTGCCAATCTTCCTCTATTTTATATGTGGGATGCCACCACAGCATGACTTGATGAGCAGTGCATAGGTCCATGCCCCGGATCCAAACCTGCAAACCCTGGGCCACCAAAGCAGAGCAGGTGACCTTAACTACTATGCCACCAGGCCAGCCCCAAATAGGACATTCATTTTAAAATGTGAACCATACTTGTTGAAACAGTTTAACTAATGTAACTCTATGAATTCCCATTAAAATTCAGGGTCAGCTCTTTTATCATTTGAATATATATAACCTGCATTTTAAAGAAATTTTAACTAGTTCCCAACCCAAACAGCACACTAGGATCACTCGAGGAGTTTATCTTTTTTTTACCACAAATGCTCAGTTGTCCTTTCCAGAGCGTCAGATATAACTGGTGTTGAGACAGGCCCAGCGATTAATGTGTTTTGAAAGTCCCGTAGGTTCTGATGGGAAACCAGGATGGAAGATGGTAATGAATGTAGAGCTCAGTGGACGTCAGGCCTCCTGCTGAGGGTGGCAATCCTGCTGTGAGCATCCTACCAAGCCCTTTACATGGACCTGAGAGTTTCGGTGAGAAATATCCAGAAGGGCATTAGTTCCAAATTTAAATACACCTTCCAGTGTTTCTCAAGGTGGAGACCACTCTTTCAGCATCCACTCCACTGGCTGTTACTGAGTCAGAGTATCTAGGATTAAAGCCTGGAACATCACATTTTTTAATAAGTTCCCTCAGTGATTCTGATACACATCAAAACATGAGAGCCACTCACGTAGATCATATACGTACAGCCAGAGGGACCCCTTGTGTTTTTTTTTAAAGATTTTATTTTTTTCCTTTTTCTCCCCAAAGCCCCCCCTGGCACATAGTTGTATATTCTTAGTTTTGGGTCCCTCTAGCTGTGGCATGTGGGATGCCGCCTCAGTGTGGCCTGATGAGCAGTGCAATGTCGAACCCAGGATTCTGACCGACAAAGCCCTGGGCTGCTGCAGCGGAGCACGCGAACTTAACCACTCAGCCACGGGGCCGGCTCCACCCTTTGTGTTTTTAATGTCTCAAGTCCTTTGTAATTGAGGGCAGCCCCTATCATTTTATAAAAGCCATTGACCTATAGAAATGATCAGACTAGTAGTCTTATAAAATGTTCCACCTTTTGAATTTGTCTGTTTCTTCGTGATGTCATTTACATTGTTTCCCTACATTTCCTATAAACTAGAAGCTAGAGCTTTAGGCTTACTTGGATTCAGGTTAAACACATTGGGCAAGAACCCCTCAAGGCGCTGTTTTATACATCCTATTACATCATATCAGTAGGCCCATCATGTCTGGCTTTCCCACCATTAGCAGCACTGCCTTCGATCCCTGGGTTAAGGTGGCACAGTCAGATCCATCCAGTTGTAAAACTGAGTTTGTCCCTTCTTGATCAGGAAGTAATGACCCTTTCACACCATCCACATATCCAGTTCTCCATCAGACTTTCACCTAGATGGTTTGTATCTGCTGATGAATTATTTTATTAGGGCTTATAAAATGGTGAAAGTCTATTATTTCTTCTAAAGTACTGTCTCTTTCTCCTGTAGAGAAGAGTGATTCTTTTCAAAATTGATGGAGATTATGTCACTCTTCTGTTCAACACTCGCCCCAGTGACTTCTCTCTCAGAGGTCTCCAGACACGCCGCCCCCATTGTGTCTCCCCTAACAACCAGTTTCCCCTCTGATTTCACCTCCTCTACTCTATTCCTTACATTCGCTACTCCAGCCTCCTTGCTGGAAGATAGAAGCATCTCCTGATGCCTTGCTGTTCCCTCTACCTGCAATGCTCTCCTCTCGCTTCCTTCAACAATTATTTCAGGTTCATTCTCAAATACTGCCTTCTCAGTGAGCATCTTTCTTGCTGTCTTCACTAAAATAGCACTCCTTCCAACACATTCTGGCCCCTTTTCTTCTTCCACTTTTCTGTATAATCCTTATCACCAACTGACATATTATATATTTTACTCATTTGTTTCGCTCATTGCAACTTCAATGAGGGTTAGGATTTTTGTCCGTTTTGCTTAGGGATGTGTCCCTAGAATCTATAAGAATACCTAGGACACTAATTCTGTCCCAGGATCTGTCCTAGGATCAGCAAGTATTTGGCGAATGAGTGATTGAAGTGAACAGCGACGTCTCGAAGGGCTGAATAGCATGATGAAAACCACTCCTCAAATTAGCAATGAGAAAGAAAAACACAGTCTTGACAGCTGTCAATTGGGAACTGGCCTGGAGTGAACAGCTGGGCCTTGGTGTTCTCCTGTGGCACGTAAACCATTTCACAGAATGCAGCATCAGACAAGGGCACTCTGAGACCATGATGGAGGGAGACAAAAACCAGATCCCTCCATCATCATGTCAAGGCACAGACGAAACAAGAATACTATGCAAAACACAAAAATGTCCAAACACCTCCTGTCTCGGCTAACAGTTGTAACTGCTGCTTCTTACAATGGCAGGTGCAGTTACACTCCAGTCCTCCTGCCTCCTACATGTAAATTATCAAGATACCTGTATCATGAATTTCCTAATGCTGTAGTTACAAATTACCGCAAACTGGATGGCTTGAAATGACGGAAATTTATTCTCTCACAATTCTCAAAGCCAAACATTTGAAATCAAGGTGTTGGCAGGGCCATGTTCTTCCTGAAGGCTTTAAAGAAGGATTGTTGCTTGTCTGTTCCAGCTTCTGGTGACCTCTGGCATTCCTGCATCACTCTAGTCTCTGTCCCCGTATTCATACTGCATTCTTCTTTTAGATCTTTCATCCAATCTCCCTCTGCCTCACTCTTTCTAGGACACTCATGATTGCATTAAGGCCCCACGTGGATAATCCAGGATAATCTCCTCATGTCAAGATTCTCCTCATGTCAAGATCCTTAACTTAATCGCATCTGCAAAGGCCCTTTTATAAATATAAGTTAGCATTCACAGCTTCCAGGCATTAGGACTTAGAGCAAAGCACTTCTTTGAACCTCCTCACTCCCACCCAAAGCTACTTACCCCAAGCCAAAATTCTATAACAAACCCTCCTAATGTCTTTTTAATGGCATACCCATTGTGTCCCTGGGAATATGATCTCCCTTGTTACAACAAGTAATAAAGCCAGCTCTGTGTAGCACAGGTGGGTTCCTGGTGGTCTCTGGCTGGTGGGTGTGAATACTAACATATGCGTCTTGCTCTTATCTATCTGATACCAGACCTCAAGATTTCAATTGCTCCAGCTTTTCTTTTTTCCTTAAAATATTTTATAATCAGTGAAGGATCTAAGACAGTGGTTTCCATGGGGCATGGGAGGTTATCATTAAAAAAAGACTTTGCAATTTATGTACAATTATAACACATTTGAAGGCATTTCATTCTTTTAAAGAATGAAAAAGAATCGTCCTGGTTTCCTGTTATTAGATATCATTTAAGTGTCCCTACACCCTTGGATCAGAAGTACAAAATATTAAACTATTTTTAAAATTTATTATGGAAGTTAAAGCTGACTTTTTTAAGTATTTCCTTGGATAAAGGGCAGAGGTCATCATTCTAAATGACATTTTGTATGAAGTTATACATTATTTCTGGCACCTATGGTTTTTTTCTTAAAACTTTTCTCACCAGGAGTGACCTCTCAGTAAAGGCTTTTGCAAACTAGAAATCTCTGATGTGTGTATGCTAAATGCAATTATAGAGATATATTGTAAGAGAAGACCTGGTACAGATGTTTAAAAACATGGCATTAGTATGAAAGTAGAGATAAAGTTATTTGAAAAGAACAGCCTTAACAAATATGTTCAATCAACTATGCGGTCCTGTAGTATATGAAAGTTATAGAAGCATTAGATTTTTGGCAGGACTAGACATGGAAGTACCTTTTTCTCAATCATTATATACGAAGGATAAATCATTAGAGGAGTATTATAGGTACTTTCTTTGCTTGTCTCATCATCTTACTCTTGTCATATCATTTGTGTACTCATTTACTTTAAAAATACAGTCGTGTGTCACGTAACAATGGGGATATGTCCTGAGAAATGTGTCGTTAGGCGATTGTGCCATTGTGCGAACATCATAGAGTGTATCTACACCAATCTAGGTGGTATAGCCTACCACACATCTAGGCTATATGGTACTAATCTTAGGGAACAACCTACGTATATATGGTCTGTCTTTGACTGAAACATTGCTATGCAGCACATGACTGTAATTGAGGATAAACAGCATGGTGAATATGTATACAGGTATATATACCTTAACCTGTGCCTTAAGGTCATTAGTGTTTGGAGAACCCTAAACAAATATCAATGCTACAAAGATTGATTAAACTCTTTAGATATTGCTATTAAAACTTACACCAAAGGGTTAGTACTTCAGTATAGAAGTTATGAGAAAGAAGAAGTGTGTTTTGTGGTTGGCTAGAAATGTTACTGAGCTCGCAGCAGACATGCATCAACGCAAAGACCTAGTGTCCACTGAACGCTGCAGTTATTGAAGTCCTCCCTTCACACTTCCAGGTGGAACCACCTATGAGACTTTTAAAGCATACTAGTGAATAGGCATCCTCTAGACAAGTTAAAGCTGAGTTTCTGGAGAGGAGGCCTGGGTACTGGGCTTGTCACTATATCTCTGCCTAGATTTGTGTGCTGTGTAGGGGAAATCTTGGGTTATTTAAGACAAGTTCTGTTGTACTTCTTTGTGGGAAAATTAAAAGAATAGTGGGAGGCAGCCAGCTGATCTGACATTTAAACTGATTATCTTGGCTGCTGACGGTAAGGCTTTGTTTAAAATGTGAGACAAAAAGGATAGAAAAAGAGAACTGTCATGTTTTCAAATATAGACTAAAGGGAAAGAAGATAAGAGGAGAAAATAACTTCCCTTAAAATCTAGGTAATAAGCAGCTAGAAGGATGATATTCTTTTAATCCCCAACCAGTTGTTCCATTGCTCAGAGTTTTTAACAATGTCAACTGTCCAAGAGAATGCCCCCATGGAGAATATAGAAATTAGTCAGGAGATGACACACGATACAGAGAAGTGATACTTCAGAGTGAGGAAGAAAAGTCTTGTACCAGACTAGAGATACAAACCACAAGGAAAGAACATAGTCAGAAAAACAAAAGAAGGGAAAAGAGCTCCTTGCTCAGAATATACACCAAAGATGATGGTAAATTAGGACAGTAATTAGTCTTCAGAAGAAGGAGAACTTACAACTTATTTACGGAGCTCACAAAAGAAGGAGAAATTTACACTCCTGAAGAGGATACGTGCTGGCAGACCGAAAGGGCTGACCCACAGCTAAAACCAGTGCTTTAATGGCAAAGGGGTGGGGAAACATGGCAGAAGTCAGGCAAGTGTTAAAGAAGCAAGCCAGGACTGCAGGGCTTTATCAAGAGGTGGAAACCCTTCCTAGAACTTGAGGAATGGGAGAATCCTGGGAAAATCACTTCTAGTAGAGGAAATTAAACTCACATTGCTTCTGGCAGTATCTCGCTTTGAAATGAGGCCCCAGTGAACATCTTAGGGGGTACATATACAATATGATTGCAACAGAAGTCATGCAATTAGAATCCTTGTGGAGATTTGGTTAGCCTCAGCCATCCAACAAAAGAAACGGGGCAATGAGTTGACCGAAAGAAAGTTGAGAAGAATTAGTTTGAAAATGAGGCCCTGAAAAATAATATGAAAGGCAGAAAATAATCCTGGATTCAGGAAGAAAATTGCTTGAACAGGACACCTCAGTAGATAGCAATGTTATTGCTTAAGCCCACTAACCACACTCACCCACACAAATCAGAGAAACAGAGTCAAGATTGACACAAGATCCTCCAAGACACAATGGAAGCTCCTGGAACTTACTGACTTGATGAATTTTAGTTAGGGAACTGAAACCATTCAAACTAGTCAGGACATACCCAGAAAATTGCCCATACAAGGTCATAAAGATTTACTGAGATTCAGAATATCAGCATTTAGTGGTAGGGGGACCTATGGGATGATTTTTCTGGTAAGTGCAGAGTTCTTTAAAGCTGTACAAAGGAGTGGAAAAAGTCGAATCAGATATGTTGGTAAAACAGTAATAGTCACACAGCGAGAACTAAGGTTCAATTGGAAATAGGTAGGTAGCCAAGTAGAGAATTTGTGGTGGTATCCCATAACCTTGAATGCATATTTGAATAAATAGTTTGGGGAAAAAACCACTTTTTGAATGGGGATTAAAAACAAATTGATTACGCACCCAACACAGGAGCACCAAAATTTGTAAAGCAACTCTTAATAGAACTAAAAGAAGACATCAACAACAATACAATAATAGTAGGGGACCTCAACACACCATTAACACCAATGGACAGAACATCCAGACAGAAAATCAACAAGGAAATAATAGAATTAAATGAAAAATTAGACCAGATGGACTTAATAGATATATATAGAACACTTCATCCAAAAACAGCAGGTTACACATTCTTCTCAAGTGCACATGGAACATTCTCAAGGATTGACCATATTTTGGGAAACAAAGCAAACATCAATAAATACAAGAGAGTTGAAATAATATCAAGCATCTTTTCTGATCATAATGCTATGAAACTAGAAATCAACTACAAGAAAAAAGCAGAGAAAGGTGCAAAAATGTGGAGACTAAACAACACGCCTCTGAACAATGGATTATTGAAGAAATTAAAGAAGAAATCAAATATTATCTGGAGACAAATGAAAATGAGAACACGACATACCAAATCATTTGGGATGCAGCAAAAGCAGTCCTAAGAGGTAAATTCATCGCAATACAGGCTCACCTCACTAAACAAGAAAAAGCTCACATAAGCAACCTCAAACGACAACTAACAGAACTAGAAAAAGAAGAACAAACAAAGCCCAGAGTCAGTAGAAGGAGGGAAATAATAAAAATAAGAGCAGAAATAAACAATATTGAAACAAAAAAGACAGTAGAAAGGATCAATGAAACAAAGAGTTGGTTCTTCGAAAAAATTAACAAAATCCACAAACCTTTAGCCAGACTCACCAAGAAAAGAAGAGAGAAATCTCAAATAAATAAAATTAGGAATGAGAGAGGAGAAATCACAACAGACACCAATGAAATACAAGGGATCATAAGAGAATACTATGAAAAACTATATGCCAACAACCTGGAAGAAATGGACAACTTCCTAGACTCCTACAACCTCCCCAGACTGAATCAGGAAGAAATGGAGAATCTGAATAGGCCAATCACAAGTAAGGAAATAGAAACAGTAATCAAAAACCTCCCCAAAAACAAGAGTCCAGGACCAGACGGCTTCTCTGGAGAATTCTACCAAACATTCAAAGAAGACTTAATACCTATTCTTCTCAAACTATTCCAGAAAATTGAGGAAGATGGAATACTCCCTAACACATTCTATGAAGCCAACATCACTCTGATCCCCAAACCTGACAAGGACAACACAAAGAAGGAGAAATACAGGCCGCTATCACTGATGAACATAGATGCAAAAATCCTCAACAAAATTCTGGCAAACCAAATACAGCAATACATCAAAAAGATTATACACCATGATCAAGTGGGATTTATACCAGGGACACAGGGATGGTTCAACATCCGCAAGTCAATCAACATGATACACTACATCAACAAAATGAAAAACAAAAACCACATGATCTTCTCAATAGATGCAGAGAAAGCATTTGACAAGATCCAACACCCATTTATGATAAAAACCCTCAATAAAATGGGTATAGAAGGAAAGTACATCAACATAATAAAGGTGGTATATGACAAACCCACAGCCAACATCATACTCAATGGACAAAAACTGAAAGCCATCCCTCTGAGGACAGGAACAAGACAAGGGTGCCCACTTTCACCACTCCTATTCAACATAGTACTGGAGGTGTTGGCCAGAGCAATTCGGCAGGAAAAAGAAATAAAAGGAATCCAAATAGGTAATGAAGAAGTAAAACTCTCACTGTTTGCAGACGACATGATCTTATATATAGAAAACCCCAAAGAATCCATAGAAAAACTATTAGAAATAATCAATAACTACAGCAAAGTAGCAGGGTATAAAATCAACATACATAAATCAATAGCATTTCTATACACTAACAATGAACTAACAGAAAAAGATCTCAAGAACTCAATCCCATTCACAATCGCAACGAAAAGAATAAAATACCTTGGGATAAACTTAACCAAGGAAGTGAAGGATCTATACAATGAAAACTACAAGACTTTCTTGAAAGAAATTGACGACGACATAAAGAGATGGAAAGACATTCCATGCACATGGATTAGAAGAATAAACATAGTTAAAATGTCCATACTACCTAAAGCAATTTACAGATTCAATGCTATCCCAATCAGAATCCCAAGAACATTCTTCACAGAAATTGAACAAAGAATCCTAAAATTCATACTGGGCAACAAAAGACCGCGAATTGCTAAAGCAATCCTGAGCAAGAAAAACAAAGCCGGCAGAATCACAATCCCCGATTTCAAACATACTACAAAGCTACAGTGATCAAAACAGCATGGCACTGGTACAAAAACAGGTCCACAGATCAATGGAACAGAATTGAAAGCCCAGAGATAAAACCACACATCTATGGACAGCTAATCTTCGATAAAGGAGCAGAGGGCCTACAATGGAGAAAAGAAAGTCTCTTCAACAAATGGTGCTGGGAAAACTGGACAGCCACATGCAAAAGATTGAAAATTGACCATTCTTTTTCACCACACACCAAAATAAACTCAAAATGGATCAAAGACCTAAAGATTAGGCCTGAAACAATAAGTCTTCTAGAAGAGAATATAGGCAGTACACTCTTTGACATCAGTTTCAAAAGAATCTTTTTGGACACTATATCTCCTCAGTTGAGGGAAACAATAGAAAGAATAAACAAATGGGACTTCATCAGACTAAAGAGCTTCTTCAAGGCAAGGGAAAACAGGATTGAAACAAAAAAATAGCTCACTAATTGGGAAAAAATATTTACAAGCCACTTATCCGACAAAGGGTTAATCTCCATAATATACAAAGAACTCACACGGCTTAACAACAAAAAAACAAACAACCCGATCAAAAAATGGGCAGAGGACATGAACAGACATTTCGCAAAAGAAGATATAAATATGGCCAATAGACACATGAAAAGATGTTCATCATCGCTAATCATCAGGGAAATGCAAATCAAAACTACACTAAGATATCACCTTACACCCGTTAGATTGGCAAAAACATCCAAAACCAAGAGCGACAAATGTTGAAGAGGTTGTGGAGAAAAAGGAACCCTCATACACTGTTGGTGGGAATGCAAACTGGTACAGCCACTATGGAAAACAGTATGGAGATTTCTCAAAACGTTAAAAATAGAAATACCCTATGACCCAGCCATCCCATTACTGGGTATCTATCCTAAGAACCTGAAATCAGAAATCCCAAGAGTCCATTGCACCCCTATGTTCATCACAGCATTATTTACAATAGCCAAGACGTGGAACCAACCTACATGCCCAGAAACTGATGATTAGATAAAGAAGATATGGTATATATACACAATGGAATACTACTCAGCCTTAAAAAAAAGACAAAATTGGCCCATTCACAGCAACGTGGATGGACCTCGAGGGTATTATGTTAAGCGAAATAAGCCAGTCAGAGAAAGACGAACTCTATATGACTCCACTCATAGGTGGAAGTTAACATATTGACAAGGAGATCTGATCGGTGGTTACCAGGGAAAAGGGGGGGGGTGGGGGGAGGGCACAAAGGGGGAAGAGGTGTACCTACAACATGACTAACAATAATGTACAACTGAAATCTCACAAGGTTGTAATCTATCATAACATTAAAAAAAAAAAAAACAAACAAATTGATTACCCATATGATCGTGCTGGAAGCTAAGGGAATCTGTCAAACTGCTTTCTTCAAAGCCCGTAACTAACATTCTGCAGCTCATAAATAGAAGTGGAAATCTCCTAAAACAAAGGAGAAAGAGATAAGTGTTTTAATAAACTTATTACTTCTACACTGCAAACTATAAAACTTTGCTGTGAGAAATGAAAGATCTAAATATATGGAGATATATTCCATAGGTATGAATTGGAAGACTGAATATGATTAAAATGTCAATTCTCCTCGAATTGATCTGTAAATCAACCAAAATCCCAGCAGATTTTTTCTTTTAATAGAAATTAACAGACTTATTTTCAATTTTATATGGAAATGTGCAGAATCTCCATTAGCAAAACAAATTTTTTTTTAAAAATCTGCAAAATTGAAGGGCTTATTCTCTTTGATTTCAAGATTTACCTTAAAGCAATAGTATTAAAAATGGGAAAAAATTTGAGTAAACACTTTATAGGAGATGTAAGCATTCCTAACAAGCACATGAAAAGGTATTTGACATTGCTAAACATCAGGGAAATGCAAATTTAATGCAAAGTAGCATGGCCAAATTAAAAAGATTAACAGTATCAAATATTGGCAGGAATGCAGAGCGATTGGAGCATAATTGCTGGCGGGAATGCAAAATAATACAACGTCTTTCTAAAACAATTTGGAAATTTCTTATAAAGTTAAATGGATGTCTAGCATATAGCTCAGCAATTTCATTCCTAAGTACTTACACAAGGAAAATGAAAACTTATTTTTACATAAATATATGAGCATTAATTTTTATAGCATATAAACTATCCAAAAACTAGAAATGACCTGAATGTGCATCAGCAGGTGAATGGATAAACAAACTGGCCATATCTGTACAACAGAATGCTCATCGGCGATAAATAGGAAATGCGCTACTGATACAAGAAATAAAATGGATGAATCTGAAAAACGTTATGCTGAGCAAAAGAATCCAGAGATAAAATAGTTCATATTGTTTGATGCCATTTGTATGAAATCCTGGAAGAGACAAAACTAATCTATATTGACGACAGTCAGACGAGTGGTAGTATATGAATTAACTGCAAAGGGAAACAAGATAATTTCGGGGGTTGACAAAATGTTCGATGTTTTACTGCGGTAGTGTTTAATTGTCAAAATTCACCAAACTGTGCTTCCAAGATGAGTGCATTTTATTCTATGAAAACTATACCCCAATAGAGTTGATTTGAAAAGAGAATGAGGACAACGTCTACATATGATAGAAAAAGATCTCCAGGATAAAATATTAGCTATAAAAATTAAGCGTGGGGGGATACGAAGCTTATGTATATGTGTGTATATGTACTTATTTGTGAATGTATGTGTGTGTGTGTGTGTGTGAGAACATATTTGTAAAGGGAACACAAAAACTCTGGCTTACAGAGAGTGGTGTTCTTACAACTAGTAAGGAGGTTAACTGGGAGGATCACGCTTTTAACTATAAGATTGAAAGCCCTAAGCAAGAAAATGACTAGGCCAACTAGTATATTGCAAGTGTTTATATAATTATAAAATAAATAAAACAAATTGAAGAAAACGTCTACCTCTGAAAATTGATTGCAAAGTAAAAAATGAATCTAATTGTATATAGAATTGATTGTTCAACCAGTAAGAGAGAATTCTTTCCATGAACAGATGCAGTTTATTGTAATTTTTAAAATATCACAAATTGGTGTTGAGTATCAACCAGCATCTTGCTGTTTTAGCAACTGGAAAATTTTTGAAACAATCATGAATTTGTTTTTAACCATCACACCTGCTGGATCTAGGAAGGTGAATTTGATACACATTTATGGTTGTGTCCAGAGAATTAACTCATTTTCTGGGATTGAGATACTGAAAAAGAAATACCTGGCTTTATCTGAACTCTGTAGATATATTTTCCACATAAGATACTTTGGCTTTTACAGTGTTTTTTTCTCTTCAAAATAATGACATTAATGGGAACTTGATCACACACCTATCTCACCTTGTAACAGAGCGCAGTATAATACCCTTGATCGTGTTTTGTATATGACAACAGATCATGAAACAGTAGCCAGTTCTTATTGCCCTCAATATTTGTCAACCCAGAGCTTCATCTTTTTATTTCTAAAGAGACTTAGTTCTCCACTGTGTGATTGAATTCTCTCCACAGGTTTTCTAGGGACCTTCACAATAACTGTATGTCCATTTACAGTATGTCCATTTAGATATTTTTTAAGAATTGTTTTTGTTCTCACAGTAGGTATGGTAGAGAGAGGACTATTGTAAGTGACTTTATAGAAAGATTATATACACCTGGTGGGATACAGTCTAAGGAAAAGAGAGCTGAAAAGAAAGCTTAAAATATCTTCAGTAATCTTGGTGTTAGTGATAACGATGGTATTGTTACTTTGAAAATATTGCTTATTAGATTGATGCAAATTAGGAACTTAAATATTCAGTATAAAAAGAAATAGATGTGAATATAAAATTCATAAATGAAATACCATTATCTCTTTCATCAGTGTTTTTGCTTATATTTTCTGTGGTTTCTTTTGTGTCTCTGTTACATTGTTTGATTTCCTCGTATGTCCACCTATTTTTATTGACTGTGAGGCATTTTATATAAAATGTTATAGATGTAATTTTAGCTTGATATATTTGTATATGTGTGTGCACTTATATGTACATATAAATTTACATATTTATAGATTCTATACTTTATTTTTATTTATTTCCAGGTTTTCTACTTGTTCTCCATGGATGGGTTGATCAAATTTACATAATCTGCTATTCCCAGAAGAAGAATTCCACCTTTATTATGTTTTTCATCAGAACACTGATGAGGAATTTAAGACACAATTTGCTTTCACTTGGCAAGAAACACAATACACTTTTGCCTGAATATTCTGGGTTATATCAACGGTCCAATTGTGTTGATAAGACGTAAGGCCCATTATGATCTTCCCAGACATTTTATGCAGCCCCTTATATTGATGACATTCTATTTAAAGGGAAAGAAATGAAAGGATGTGGCAGTCAGCCTCCAAAATGGCCCATGATCATCTACTTACGTTCAAGCTGTCGTCTGGCCTCCTTTCATAGAGAGTCAGTTCTTGCCTGTGTGAGCAATACAACACAATAGAACAGTCGTGTGACTTCCAAAGATAGGTCATAAAGGCATTGCAACTTCCTCCTTGATCTCTAGGATTGCTTACTCTGAGAGAAGCCAGCTGTCATGTCATGAGGACACTCAAGGAACACTGAGGAGAGGTGCATATGAAGTGGAACCGACTTGCCAACATCAGTGTTCCAGTCACGTGAGTGAGCACATTAGAAATGAATCCTCCAGGGGCCGGCCGATGGTGCAGCGGTTAAGTGCACACGTTCCACTTCGGCAGCCCGGGGTTTGCCAGTTCAGATCCCGGGTATGGACATGGCACTGCTCAGCAAGCCATGCTGTGGCAGGCGTCCCATATATAAAAAGTAGAGGAAGATGGGCACGGATGTTAGCTCAGGGCCAGTCTTCCTCAGCAAAAAGAGGGGGATTGGCAGATGTTAGCTCAGGGCTAATCTTCCTCAAAAAAAAGAAATGAATCCTCCAGTCTCAGCCAAGTCTTCAGATGAGTGTAGCCCACATATGACTCCAAGGCCTAATAGAACATGTGCTCTGTCCATATGAATAGAACTTCCAGTAGCAATATGGGGTTGTTCAAACTCTGGACTGTCTATGAGGTTGCTCAGAGTTTTCCCCAATGAATTGAAATAGAATTGTACCTTCAGGAAGGGGCCAAACTGTCCAAATGTTGATATTATACTAAGAGACAGCCAGTAAAACCCTGAGTCCTCTGCTATTTATGCACTGTACTTTACATAAGTAGAGGAAAACTCGAAGGAAAGTTTCTTGTTAATTCACACTGAGATAATTTACAAAAACTCTTGCTTACAGAAAGCAGTGTCCTTACAGCAGTAAGGAGATTAATCAGAAGGGCCCTGCTTTTAACTAATACTAGAAAGTTGTAAGTAAGGAAAGAACTAGGCCAGTCAGTACAATATCCTGAATTCCAGATTCCAGGCACTTTGGATGGCAGTGTCAAGCAGAGATATTAAATTTCCCAGAAGTTCACAGTTTTCCAGATTTTGGATGATGGCTAATAGACTGTCTATATGGTCAATTAATTGGAACAAGTTTCTAAGTAATAGAAAAACAGTTTGGGGTAAAGAACTAAGGAAGGCACTAAGCAATTTATCGGTACCAACTTGATCATATGATCCATCCAAATAGTGTAGCACTTCCAAAAGAACAAATGGAAAGAATGCACTTTCTGGAGGCATAAAACCTATTCAAAATTGCCTGGCACAATTGGAGACAGTGCCATCATAAGACCCTTTCACAAACATGTGAGGACAAGGGTATATTTGTTTGGGGGGGGGGGGGGGATTGTCTTTTTAAGTGAGTAGAGGTCAAGAAAGGGGATTACACTTGTGAATGTGAAATTTTAAAAATGCAGTTGTGAAGAGTCCAGTGTGATAATTGAGTCAGATTTTTTGAATAAATCTGAAGGTTAAATTCCCAGAGGGGAAGCAGTGGTGGGTAGATTATACAGGACCATTGTCAAAATCAGCAAATCTATGTTTTCTTACTGTCACTGACTGATAATGAGGGAGGGGAAGCTGCATTTGTGTTTTAACTGTGATTGATCAAAATACAATCCAAAGAGTTGGAAAAATCATGTGCAAGATATGGAATCTCTGACATTGGAATTCAGACTTGGGAACTCATTGTAAGACAAAAATTATGTTGGAATGGGCAAGTGACACAGACAGTCAATGGATTTTTCACATCCTTTAAGAAGTAGCCCTGATGTTGGAAAGGTGAAATGGCCTGTTAAAAAGAGAGTTAACAAAACTCCTGCACCCTGAATTTAACAGGAAATGGGCACCATGCTTCAACTCTATGTTAGAGATTCAAACGAGAGGCCATTAAGGGACTACTACATGCTGCCACAAATACTGATGCCCATAGCAGTGGTCAAAAGAACACTAACCAGACATGTATAGAATGAAATTTCACCAATGGCCAGAAGACCTATGAGGTTGCCAAGAAAAGTGATTTTGTCTTCAGCTGACATGCCCCAATGGAATTTTTCCCAGCTAAAGATGAAATATTTGGAAGAATTAATCCACTAACAACAAAGTTAACTGACCCAGAAAAGTAGGAGGATTATTTAGAGTATTTTAAATAGGGTTCATTAGAGCAAGACTAACCAGAAGCACTGTCTAGCTCTGCTGGCACGTGGTGTGCTAACTCACACACAAAAGACTTGCTAAGGAAATTGGAGTAGTGGTGGAGGCAGAATCAGGAATAATGGTTCACCTGAAACCAGACAACTTTCACATGGTGAAGATTAACAAGCCAAGGACAAATGGGCGTCAAGATAGAATGGAATGGACGAAACTGACATTATCTTGTTAGAATAATTTGGATGGTGACTTTGAGACTAGTTATGATATTAATAACATTTATTGACAATTTGTGACCCATTGGGAAATTCTCCCTCATTTGTGAAGAATGAGTCTAAGCAAAAACTTACTGTGTGGGCGCTATTCCTGTGTTTGTGGGTACTTGGGCTGGTTGCTCTTACTGGGGCTGCTTACATAACAGTTATTAAAATGTGTACATAAATATCTCCTGTGCACTGTGGTGACCCAGATCCACATGTTAGTGACATGAGCACCCTAATTCCTTCCATATTCATCACAAACAAGCCACATACAGCATCTAATTACACAGGTGTTTGTACAAGCACAACAGCTAGATTTGCTGTTTGTTCTTCGTGGACAAAATCCTATACGTTGAGAGAAAGGACAAAGACCATGTGTTACAAAGAATTGCCAAGGACACCCTACCAATTAGTTCCTTATAAAAAATAAGATCTCATCCAATGAACCTATGTAATAATTTGGTGCTTTTCAGTCAGGGAGTAAAATATCATTTGCTTCTGATATTTTGTAGTCAACTTTCATACATTTTGTAATCATAAAGTTTGTTCTATTTGGGATGTTAGCCCTGCTTCAAAACATCCGACAATCAAAAGGTAGTTTTGTATTAAAAGTGGAATGACCAGGACCATTAACAAATCAAAAGTAAAAATTGCCTTATGATTTAAGAGAAATGCTAAAGGAAATTCAGCAACTCTGGTATTGTTTTTGAAACTGCCTTTATTACATAAATGGGACAATAAAATGGAAACCATGCTATGTCAGCATTAAGGGGATTTCTGAAAACAATCTAACTTCCATCTTGCTTGCCCTCTGTGGATTGCTCTCTCACTTTTTCACTCTAGTGGAAACAGCTGCCATGTTGTGAGTTGCCCTGTGAAGAAGCCTACACAATAAAGAACTGAGGGAGAGCTCCTGCCAACAGCCACCCACAACCTGAGACCCTCAGCCCAACAACCCAGGAGGAACTGAATCCTGCCGACAATCACGTGAGTAAACTTTGAAGAAGATCCTCCCCCATTTAAGCCTTGATAAAAACGTAAAATTACATACTCATGTTTATTTATTCAATCATTTTTATTTGTCTAACAAATATTACTGCATGCTGAACTATGTGCCAGATGCTTTCCTAGGCACTGGGAACAAAGAAGAGACAAAAGAAGAAGACAAAAGTGTCTGCCCTCATGGGGGTTTTATTCTAGTAAGTAGGAGAGACAGACAATACACGTACATACAGTCAAGTGAAATCTATGTTCTTAAGTGGGTTGTTTTTGTTTTTTTGAAGTATGTTTTTGGTCAGGAAGATTGGCCCTGAGCTAACATCTGTTGCTAATCTTCCTCCTTTTTTTTTTCCTCCCTAAAGTTCCAGTACATAGTTGTATATCCTAGTTGCAGGTCTTTCTAGTTCTTCTATGTGGGATGCCACCACAGCATGGCTTGATGAGTGGTGTTAAGGTCCACACCCAGGATCTGAACCAGTGAACCCCAGGACACTGAAGTCAAGCATGAGAACTTTAACTACTCAGCCACAGGGCTGGCCCCTGCTTAAGTGTTAAGTGCTAGAGAGTGACAAGTGCAGGATGGAAATTTGAGATAGAGTGGTCCAAAAAGGCCTTCCTGAGGATGAAATTGAGCAAAGATGTGAAGAAGGTAAGGTGCTGGGTTTTTTTTTTTTCTTTCATTTTTAACGTCAGCATCAGATGCAGAAATGCTTCATCTAGAGACTGACTTAGTAAATGGATCACGGCAATTTCATGTGAATATATATAATGGGAATAAAGAGAAAATTCCTCTAGGGATTGTGTTGAAGAAGATGCCTGTGATGGCAGTTTGGCTAACTGGCACTCAGCAGGTTAGGATCACTGAAAGACAATTGTCCCCCACTCCCCACTTTGACAATGCCACTTCCAATGAGAAAAAATCAAGACATGTAAAACACTATCATTCTGGTGGCACTCAACATGGATATGAAAGCCATTCTGAAATGTAGAAGGAAGTATTGAACCATAGGTGTACCGTTTATTCATCAGACAAAAATTTTACTGGACTATTTCAAGAATATACGAGCTTTAGGACTCAGTAGACATAAAGGCCACAGTCTGCATTAAAACACCTACGTGGATAGGACTGCTCCAGCGAAGATTCACGGAGTTATACAATATTAGTGCAGGAGCAAGGTATTGGCTCTTTCACTTCATTTACAGGTCTCTGAGTCTCCTAACAATCGGAGACTTAACCAGACACCTAACCCATATTTTATAGATGTCATTTAATGGCACCATAACATGTGCACAGTAGAGTGGGACCATGATGTGCTCAGGACACCCCAGAAATCTCAATCCCCTTTGAAGCTCCATCCTTGTTATCCCGTGCATCAATAATAGAGATTCACCAACTTGTGGAGAATCTGTAATAATTCTCTTACACACGCATCCTGCCTGTCACACCACAGTCTATTTCAAGTGGTACGGTGGTCTAGAGAGGGGACATCACATTATTTAGGTTTTTAACCAAACACCGAAAAAATGACACCAGTTCATAATAACAAAGAGAAAGTATCAATTTTAGGACAGTTTTATAACAGACCATCCTGAGATTTTATGAGGATGATTTTTTGGCAGGTATGCTATATCCTTGGTGCTCAGACTTTTAATGAGCACTGGTTGTCTAAATAATTTTTGAGGTCATACAGAAGAGCATGAGTTGGCCAGTCTAGATGTGCAGGATGGCACTGGGGGTGATAGAGTAAGTTGGAACTGAATGTTAGGACTAGGATATTATAAACTGGTGGGAATCAATTCAATATGCAATAAATGGTATAATTGAAGTGTTTCAGACACAACTTGGGAATACCATGGCAGAAGGGTGGCATTAAATGAGTTGAGTGCACTCTTATATTGGACCGTAAGGGGTTTGGTAAGAAAAGTTACTGTGAAATACAGATATTAAGAAGAATTTCAATAACAACATGAAACAAATAAGGGAAGTGATAAAACATAATTATTTTTCCCAGAGAGCTATCACAAAACAGACCCAGTGACATTTTAAATGGGACAAAATTGCTTGGTGATGTGCTGTTAGACTTCAGTAAACTCTGAATTCTGAAAACTAAGTTTAGAGGTAATTGAAGGAAATAAACAGTTTTCCTGTCTTTCTGATAGGTGCTGTTTCAGGGTAGCTGAATAGCCTCTGTCAAGAGAGAAAGTTTTATTTATAAGAAGACCAGATAGAAAGATAGAATGAATAACAGAATTGGAAAACAAAAATGTACTTTGCGATTTCCAACATACATTGCTAAAACCATTTTGTGAATAGACTGTTATGTTATACCAAAATAAAGTCCACCAATCACATTCTGGTTGCAGGGGAGAGACATAATTTTACCATGGAAGCAAGCTGCCATTACCTTTATCCAGCAATCAATCTTAGTTTTGGTAATAGCGGGATGACTATGTATTTATTCCAGGTGTCATACGATGTAGTACAAAACAACACCTCTCATGTTTTTCTATTAAAGATGTTTATCATCAAATTAAGTAAGTTTCTATATTTAACTTTCATTTTACAGAAATTACAGAGGGTACAGAAGCAAGCTCCCAATATCCCCACCTCCTTGTATTGACTCTTGCTTCATTCTCTCCCTTTGAGAGTGGACTGGACTTAGTGACTCCCTTCTAATGAATAGAGTTCAACAAAGGTGATGGACTGTCACTTCCGAGACTAGGTTATAAAAAAAAATCTAGTTTCCACACCCAGAACCTAAGACTCTCAGCCCAACAACCCAGGAAGCACTGAATCCTGCCAACAAACATGTGAGTGACCTTGGAAGAGGATCCTCCCCAGTTGAGCCTTGAGATGACCACAGCCCAAGACTCTCAGTTAGAAGCTGAGAAACTGATATAATAAGTATTTGTTGTTTAAGATGCTAAGTTTTGGGATAATTTGTTATGCAGCAATACATAACTATCACCCAAACCAATAACAACACGAGGAAGCATTTAGGCAAATTTGGAAGATGGGGCATTCTACAAAACAATTATCATGCTTTCTTCATCAAGGCAGAATGTCGTCACCAAAGGGACTGTAGAACATTGGAAGAAATGTGAGATGCAAAATAGAGTTTTGATTTGTCTCTTGATTTGCACAGCATCGAGACAAAGGACATTCTTGGGACAGTTAGAGAAATTTGAATATGGATGGGTTATTGAAATATATTGAGGAATTATTCATTACGTTAGGACATTTATGTTGCCTCTATAAGAAGATATTTTCTTATCTGAAGTATGCATAAATATTTAAAGGTGAAACATTATGTTTTCTTTATAGGACTTTACTTTATACTTTAATATGAAGAGTAGGATATATGTGGGTGCGCTTTAGTTAACTTGATTCTCCTTCTTGGAGGTGGTCAGTTAGCATTTGAAGCACCTTAATTACGAATCTTCATTGCTGTGGGGGTCACAAATATTGTTAAAGAAATCTACAGAAGAAGGCTTATATTTAGCTAATGGGTTCTTAAGAATCATTTTCTCCATGAAGTATAAGAGATGTGAAAGACATGACTTTGACTAGAACAATTATATGTCGTTTACCCATCTTTGTATGAAAACGAAAGGTAAGTAATCGGGTCGCCCAGCTGCCGCATCCCTTCAAGCAGCACTTATGGTCTAGAGGTCTTCATGGTTCCAACAGCCTCCCTTGACAGCCTGACCCAATAATCGAGTTGACTATTTCTCTAGTCATCTTGTCATCCTAGCATCTGTCTTGGAGTGAAATTTGAATTCCAGGTGCTTGTCAGAACGTCTAAAGCCAGAGAATGGGAATTTTCCAAACGCGTAAGGAAAAGTCTTTTTGAGACCTTGAGGGCTTGCTTGCTAATAAGTGTTATTTGGAATAATTTGGTTGAAAATTTGCTTTCATCGTGATAAACCACCTGGCAGCTAGGTTCTGGAGGATGAGGCATGTGGTTTCCACCTTGCTATAATGCTGCAGGACACCAACTGTGGAAGGCTGTGTTATTTGTCAAATATTCGGCTTTCTGTTCTGGTGGGAAAATTACACTAGTCCTGCCTATTCAACTCAGCCAAGCCCATATGACTTGCTATGGAGAATAAAAGGCCACGTGACTTGCTGTGACATGTGTCACTTCCATGCAGAAGCTTTCAGAGCCAGTGCCTGATTCACACGACATGTTCCTTTTTGCCTCCTCTTCAGCATGGAAGCAGGTGACATGGTGGTGTTTCTGTCTGCCTGGGCTCCTCACTGACCAGAAGGAGCAGAGATCCCTTGACAACACATAATGGATGTGTGACACCCATGAGAAAGTAACTGTTGTTTTAAGCCGCTGAGAATTTGATTCCACTGCATTGGCCAGCCTCTCTAGACTGATCCTGCAAATGTTACTAAACACACCTGATGACCAGTCAGTGGCTGAAATCAGCTTGCAAAACCCTCTCACAGTGAAGGACGATGAAACCTGGAAATGAATAAACTAAGACTCTGTGAAAGAACCAGAGGAATAGAAGACAGAAGCAGCTATCAATAACAATTTCTGTCAGAGTAATCATCTCATTCCAATGCTTTGGCCACTTTGACCTCTTCTGAAGTTAAGTTACTTCCACTTAACTAAGAAAACGTGAAGAAATAGAAGCAATTTACACAAACTTCCCTCACCATCTTTCTCTGCCCCTAGCCTCTACGGTATACACTCTGCTTTCTCTTTTGCATTAGACTTAACGGGCAGTGCACTTATCCAATATAAACCTGTATTTGTGCACTAAATCCTATCTCTTCTAGCCTCCTCAAGAACAATTCTTCTGCCTTTCTCCTATGTCATGAATTTCTCCCATTTCAGTCTTATCAGCATTTAAGATGGTTCTTACATCATATCCTGATCCTCCTGTTAATAGCCAGCTGCATGGGCCTGCTTCCTGTCACCTAAGTGTGCAATGCATTGCCATGGTGCCATCCTTTACGTGAGCTGTTGGTCTTCTGCTTGAAATGTTAACCAGCATCCACCCCCTTACCCCAACAATACAAATGCAGTTTGTCTCACAAACTTCTTATCCATGAAGAATATGTCCAAATGTCATCACTATGAAGCTTTCTCTGATTTCCCCCAAGTAGAATGAATAACTTTCTTCTTTGTTGTCCCAACAGTCCTTCTTTCATTCAATCATTCACCATCTATTGAGTGCCTCCTGTGTGCCAGTCACTGCCCAAGATGTTATCAAGAATATGCAGGCATACCTGGGGAGCTAGACGTATATAACAACTTAACATAATTTTCCTAATTATGTTTGGGATCAAATTCCAAATGTAATCTTTTGTGGATAAACATAAGGAGTAATATTTGAGCACTTTTAATATTTATTCTAATTATCTCCTTATTTATCCACCTTTCCTTCTAGACTACAAGATAGTATTGGATAAAAGCCACACAACTTCTTGAGCTTTCTTTTGTCAGTGGGGGTTTATTGAATATTGGTTAAGATAATGAGGTTCAGAGTCAAGCAGATATGACTTCAAGTCCTGCTCTTCTGGTCATTATCTGTCTCTTAGCCCCATTAAAATCTGGATTTCTTAGTTATGCAAAGGATTCATAATAGGTATAAGGATCAAATGTGTAATGCTTATAATACTTTTAGCACAGTGCCTGACACATAGTAGGTCCTCCAAAAACATTAGACATTATTGATGTTAGTATTACTTTCCTGTTATTATCATCTTTATTTTCCCAATATTAATGCAGCATCTGGCATTAAGTAGATGCTCAGTAAATATGTGAGGAATGAATAAATGGATTCTCAAATGCATGGACTTATCTAACTTCAATGATTTTCCCACCAGCAGGTTATGTTTTAGGCTGCCGTATCAGAGAGAATAATTACCAATTTAAAACAAGACAAAATAAGATGGCACCATCCAGGAAAGGGAGCAAACTTAGAGAGTCTTTCTAGTCAGTTTCAGTGTTTTACTAGAAAGAATGGCTAAGGGACAATTTTAAGCAGTCCCACATGACTGTGAATTGGCCATAAGAGATATGAAATGTCACCACTTTCTCTTGTAGGTCTTGCAAAACAATTTCTGGAAGTAATTTTGTAGCCATCCTAGAGTATCTCTTCATGGCCTGTTCACTGCTCTGTAAACTTCTGGTAAGAGAATTTGTTCTAATCTTTGTTCCTGGGGCCCTTGTTGTGAGTTTCATGAAACCCACCAGACACTCTGGAATAAACCCAGCAGTTAACTGGCCTGTGACACAGCACTCCCTTGCTGTCAGCTGGAGGACAGCAGATTCCACTGACCCTTAACAGAAATGGAAACACTTACCCCTGCCTGGCTGACTCCTGTGAACTCACACAGAAGATTCTGACCACCTTCAGCTCCCTTTCTTTAGCTGGCAGTAGAATGAGAGCAGGCCAATTGCATGATCGCTTGAAACTTATTTTCTCCTTTACATTCCAAATGCATTACTAGCCTGTGGCAGAAAAAGGTAGCGATCCAATAAAAATTTATGCTCTTTTACACGGGGTAGAGTTGTTGCCAGACAGACACTATATTTCCCAGTCCCCTGTTCAATCAAGGTGGGGCAATATGAGTGGTTCATGCCAGTGGAATGTGAGTGAAGGTGATGTGTGCCACTTGCGGATGAGGAGAGTAAGGAGTTAGCTGATGAATTGCAGACACCAGGATGTTCTGGGAAGCCAGGTGTTTAAGATGACAGAGTCTCTTTCAGTCTAGGTTCCTGAACAACCCCACAACTGCATGGAGTAAACACAGACAGCCCTACACTCACCAACTACTAAAACCCTGCCTGTCATAGGAGAAATAAACTATTGTGCTAACTACTTGGGACTGAGGAGTTTGTTCTAGCAACTGTCCCCTTAGCTTTAACACAGCCCACCCTACTATTTATTTATGTCACCAGCATAAAATAGTCAGTCTCAAGGAGTCCTATAAACCAGGTATTAGATTGTTCATAAATCCAGCCTTGAGTTGACTAGTGGATAAAACATTTCACTGGAGTCATTTGGACTAGTATTTGAATACTATTTGTAGACTTCTACTGGTTCTTTACTCTGAAGCTGTACTAGTTAGAGTAGGTAACACTAGCTGCTGCAATAAACAACCCCCAAATCTCAGTGATTTAACTACAAAAAAAAAAAAAGGAGAAGGAATTTTCTCAGAAAGGAAGGTTAGGTTTAAGCTAAAGTCGTTGACTGTTATTTTTCCCAGATCTTTAAAAAATGGTAAAAATTAATTTCAAAAAACCTCTTAAAGATTCTAGACTTATTATTCTAAATTGCACAATAGAATGGCATGGGCTTGCCCCTTGAGGTCTTGGCTTGAGAGTTTGTTTCTGCTGAGGACTTTTTTGGTGAAGGCTGCTTGCAGTTACAATCATCTTGGAATTCTGAAACACAGATTTTGTCTTCTGCTTGTCTCAGACAGGGCACGTTTAAACCCTTCCTCCTAATATGAACAAAGGAATGGAGAGGGAGGTCGAAGTTTTGAAAGGTGTAAAGGTTTTCCACAGTTACATCTGAGACATCTCACGTAACTGAAAAGCAAACCCAGAAGTTCACTCTTTTGCCAGGACCACATCACTGAAGTAGCAAAGGTCAGCTTTGTCTCCAGTATTTTCCCAGAGTCCATGCACTTGACTGCCACTATTGAGGAAAATCAGCTTATCTGGGAAAGAAAAGCCTAGAGCGGTTAATTAAGAATTGTATATTTCATCAACTATGCCACCCGCAGCTGCATTCTTAGTGTCAGCCCCAGGGTAAGCAAATCTCTAAGCTTCAAACATTCCCTCAACCCTGGTTCAAAAATGGCAGACATGGAAAGAGCAACAACTCCTATCTAATCTCGGAAGCTCTGTCTTTAAAAAGGGAAGCACGAAAATACATAAATAACTTGTATTCCAACTTGGAACAGTTTGCATAAAGTTTTAGATAGTGTCTGCTCCAGGTGGGGTCATGGAATCCCCAAAACTGAGCTCGTCAGGCCTTGAAGAGATGGTAGCTTTTGAAGGTGTAGATACTTCAGAGTTTTGTTGTGATTATAAAAACCGTAAGTGTTGAAAAGGCAGGATGGAAACAAAATACCATCATAATTCCCCCACCACCACCCCGCAAAAGAAAAGAAGTCAAAGCAAAACCCATAAAAATTCCTACTTTAATCTTGCATTTTAGAAATAGTAATTATGAAAATTAGACACTAATCTAATAGTTGGTGCTAGGTAGTACATCATTTCACAAATTGCAACACGCCATACATATTTACTTTTTCTATTTTATAATAACTCAACTATCCTTTATTCATTTTAAGGTCAAAAACATCTGTTCACCTCTGTCTGCAGTCACATTTTACCCCTTTGTTAGTCTATTTAAAAAATTAAGCAATGTACTATAGAAATTATACATTGTTCTTAAAAAAGCAGATTTTCATGGACATAACTTTTAATTCTTTTTAAAGACTATCTCGGTAAACACAATTATCTAGTTTATGAAAGTGAGCAAAACCTCCTTTCATGATTAAATAACCCTTGAGAACTTGTGATTTTAAACCAGGAATATGTGAAAATTTTCAAAGAACTAAATGGGAATGGATAGTAAAATTTTTTATCATATGGGAAAAAATGTTTGGTTGGTTCCTTAAGTTTGTCAGATATATGGGGAATCTACTGACTTTACAGTCTTTAAAGAAAATGGAGAATTCTTGAAAAATAATATAAAGTTAAAAAAAGAAAGAAGGAAAACATGGCAAGTATCCTAGACAGAGCCCTTGTGTTATTATTTTCCAGAAGGGGCAAGTAAAGGAGTAAAATGAGGAGTAACTTAGTCGGTCTCATCTCTAAGAGTGCGCAAGTCTAAGGAATTAAGGACACAGACTAGAGCTATTCTAACTATGACAATCATTCTACTTGCAAAGTTTTCTTAAGCTAAACTCCTTCCTGGGTTGCACGACATGAAAAAACCCATTTTCAGTGTTGGATTTCCAGTATATCACAGATCCAATGACTTGCCAACCATGCTTCTCCCAGGCTGCTATCACATATTAATAGTAGCTTAGAGATTTGACTCATTGTTTCCATTCTGAAATCCCTAATGATGTGAATTTCTTGCCGTTAGGCTAATAGTAAAAACAGATGAAGACTGAGTATGGGCTGCTAGTGACAAAAATCAAATGCAGGCTAGCTTAAACCAAACAGGGAACTTAGGGTTTCCAGTACCTGGCAAGTACAAGTGAAAACGACTTCTGGTAAAGCTGGATCTGTGGGCTTACTGGTTTCCTCAAGACAGTCTCTCTGCTCGTCTTTGCTCTGGGTGGGTGAGTTGGGAGGCTTTCTCCATGATATAGCAAAGTGGCTTCTGGAAACTTCAGGTTTAATGGTCTTTGGCACCCAAGACCCAGAAGGAGAGAGCCTCTTTACTGATTATTCAAACAATAGACCTAGGAGTTGGCTGATTGGCTAGGCTTGATTCAAACATCCACTCATGGAGCCCAGGAGGTGATCTCATTCTCAGCTGACTCATAGGGTTACTGATGAGGCAAGGTGCCCCAAAAGGAAGAGAGGTTGTGTTAGCAGAATGAGGAATGGAAATGCAACCAACAAATAACTCGTAAGCACTTACTGGGGTCACTGAAGTGTCTATCATCTTATACATGGTTGACATTATTATTATTGCCATTATTATCCTTATTTTACAGTTTAGGAGCCTGAAGCTGAGTGGAGTTAAGAAACATGCCCAAGTTACTTGTAAGTAGCAGAGTTGCAATTTGACTTCATGGCCCCCTTATTTCGGAGCTCAGACGTTGAAACATAGTTCTATACAAAATACCTTAATCTGTTATGTTCAAAAGTGTGCCTGGAGTTGTTTTGTTATTTCACTTTCTTCTCTATGAGGAGTCCTTCCAAGGACCTTTCATCTCCTTCCTGCTATTTGCTCCTCTCCACCCTTCCAAAAATATTTTTCAAGGAGGCCCAGAGACCAAAAGTATAATTTGCATTTAATTCTTATGAAATCTCTTTTCCATTTACTCATTTTTATTTCTGGGGTCTTGTAGCATCAAAGTCATCTTTATTTTATTTTCAGGGAAGGAAAACCAAGTTTGCAAGTACTAGTTTGTATTAATCTGAGGACCTGGAGAAAGTCACGTCCCAGACTGTTGGTTAATTTCCTCAACCAAGATTTTCCTCACTCATCTGAGAGGAGTGTTTGTAAAATAAAAACCTACATGTTCCATCTCTCCCTCAACTCCACAAGTCTCTGCAATTACCTGGTTGTCTTCACAGCTGCGCGTTACTGCATAGCCCGTAACTGGAAACTAGTTATACAGAATACAGAGAAAAACTTTTAAAAGTTCATTGAACGTAATTCCTTAGGACATGAAATTATAATTGTAAATAAATGAAATTAAAACATTTAATGTATTTTCCCCTCGAAAGAAGATCTGTTAAATGAGAGTTTTACATATCAGTGGGTTTTGTTAGAAAATTTGAATTGCTAGAATGACATTCAGCTCTCCCCCGCTGCCCCAAACAGGAAATGAAAACTGATATGTTGAAATTTCTCTATTACTCTAGCCATTGACCTGTTAAAAATGTTATAGGATGGTTTATCTCAGAAATTGGCATTAATAAGAAAAATGACAAGAAACCTGCTGCCCAAATGCTACTATTTCGAGAACAGTAAAAATTGCATAGGCATTTATTTCAATTTCTCATTTAGAGTGGCAGAAATGAGTGGATTGATACCAAATGCACCCTCTGATTCTTAAGTGAAAATGCACTGGTTGGTTCTGGGAGAGATGTATGAATATAAGAGTGTCCATTCCGGGCCTAAATTATTTTCACATCTTAATTCTCACTTATGCTTCAGGTCTGATTTGAGATATACTCTTAATAAGAGAATCCTGGGGGATCCTTGAGACTTCCTCAAATCACCACCACTATAAAGCTCATGAGCACACAATTATTGCATCTTCTAATTTCCTAGCCTTTTAGCAGCTACTTTTTTCAATTAATAGAGGCCAGAGGAAAACTCAGAAGTAACAACAGTTTTCCTAGGTAGCATTTTGGCAAAGGAAAGAACCAAAATAGGAAGGAAGAGAAAAAGGAGATCAATTTCCAGTTTATAGAAAAAGAAAGCACTTTCCAGTTTATGAAGGTTTTGTGTTTTTTGTCACATTTGTCACATTAATCTTCTCAATATCCTCATGAGCTTGATGATAACATCTATATCTAGAGAGGGTTTTTCCCCAAGTAAAAAAGGAATGTGAAATACATTAATTTTTCAATGACTTTTAGTTATTAGTGATAATGCGCCAATTTTGCAGGAGACAAAACAGGTCTTCAGAAAAAATAAATGACCTGTACAAGGATGTGCAGTGGGGAAGAGCAGAGATGGGACTCAAATGAAGTTCTTCTGATTCCTCATGTCCCAGGGGATAAGCAGCTGTTGCTGGGTTACGTGAGAGTCATGCCTCACAGCGTATGAACTGCTCCCCTGGGGCGTTGTCATATGTGAGCCTAACACCACCTCGCTGATTTTCACATCTTACGCCATTCCTGAAATGTTTCACTTTACTCCTCAATTCTAAACATCCATGGAACTTTCATTCTATACCATACAGATTATGTATCATTAACGTGGATACTCATTCAAACTCATCCTTGCCCAGTTTAGTTCTTTTAGATGTGTTGCATCCCTTCTCTTAGACTGTGTGCTTCTTGATATCCATAAGTCTGCCTTCCCACTTCTTCATTCTCCCACAGGGCTGGAGAAGGGTTAGCACCCTAATAGGCACAAAAATATGTGCATTTTAGTCCACACTCCAACAATACATTTTATTTTACTGAAGTCAAGCCACTATGATCCCAGAACATGATTTTTACATATTTTCAAAGAAAGAAAAAGTAAAAAAGTTTATCGATTATTTCAAATGTTCTAGTATTGTTCATTGCACCAAGTCCAAATTATTTTAAATGCAACAACTGAAAATACCTACTACAAGGTAGTCCAGATGAATAGAAAAGCAGCATAAATGCCTAATGGAAGTAAAAATTGTTCTAAAATGCAAACAACGTATTTCAAGCACAATTTAATCAGAAGAATAAAAATGATATTAGTGTTTGCAATGAAAAACTTGATTTTATCGTCTCTTTGAATGGCACAGCTCAACCTCTAGTTAAAGCAGATTCTTACCTGTGGGTTTAAATCGTGTCTTATATGTAATTCTTTAATCTGCTCTTTTCAAATTCCAGAGCACTGGCCACCATTGACATTTAACACAGACCCTACTTCCCAGACTGGCCCACTCAAGCTGTAGCTCCCTTCTGAAGACTTCCTTTCCGTGCCCCTCTCTCTGAATTTAGGCTTCTTCTTCTTCAATTAAGCGTAAGGCCTTGGAGGGCAATGGTCCTTCATTTCTCACTTCTTCTTCTGTGTTGTCTCTTCCTTTAGAAACACTGCCTTCAGTCATGCCTCTACCTATAACAACCAGGCAATATTCTTCAAGATCGTCCCTAATCCACAGCTATTACATGGGCGCAGAAAGAAGTAAAGTGTTTACACACCTTTATGAGCAACGAAAATTCAAAGAATAAATTGGAAGATAATCTGCTGAGACACCCTGAGATCCAGCTCTGGGCTGCAGAACAATATCAAAGGGTCTCCAAGTTAGCACAGTCTGAACGTGTGTGTGACTATGTTTGTGTGTATGTGTGTGTATACATATATATTCAAATTTGCAGGATCAAATATCAGATATCAATAAAAAAGGTAATATTCTGACCTTCCATGATGTAACAAAATTGGTATTAGATGGATCAACGTGTTAACAAAACAACCCGAAGCACCAAGTGACAGCTTGAAGTGCACAGATAAAAAACACTGTATCTGATGTTGGATCAGAAGAATCCCAAAAAGAATGGAAGACATCACACATGGTCTACTTGTAGAGATTATTTTGTTCAGTACCTAAAAGATATTATAAACAAACATTAATTGGCAAACTTGAACAGTTATTTGGGCTAAAAAATATTTCTTAAATAAATCCATGAACACATTTTTACAAAAAGGGCAGTTCCAGCACAGGCAGGATGAAGACACAGAGGAGGTGACTGCCACGGAATGAAGAGCATGAAGACCGTCATCATGTCATTTGGAAGGCTGTGGATTTTACTTCTGAAATAAAATAGAGAACAATACATATTAACACCCATCTATTTTTTTAAGGCAATTTGCAATCTTCCAGCAGGTACTATTTTCATGTTGCAGATGAAGAAAACAAAGGCTCGGAGATGCCAGCTGGCTTCTTGATTAGCGGACTCCGCAGCTTTCATTCTTTCCACAACAAAATCCTGCCTTTGAATCCGTCACTGCCACTACTGTATCAGCGGTAATTTTATTTGTCATAAATCTAACTGTGCTCAAGCACACATTTTATTGCTGTTAGAAAGTTTTGTCTCAAAGAACTCTTTGAGTTATTTCTGTAGATAGGAGTATGGGCGGAATAAACTGCAACTGATATTTTCTGTTAACTCTTTGGTTCCCCTGGTGAATAAATCAGAGAAACAAGCCAGCTGACAGAATGGAGGCCCCGTTGGCTTATTCCTGTGTGTGAGTATAAGTGGCACAGATGCATATGTTAATTTATTTTTAAAAGTTCAGATTTGGAAGCAGTAGAATGAGTCATTAAAAATGTCTCCCCTGGTTGCCAGCTGCTGGCGTAGTGGTTAAATCTGCACGTTCCGCTTCGGCGGGCTGGAGTTCGCAGGTTTGGATCCTGGGCATGAACCTAGCATTGCTCATCAAGCCACACTGTGGCAGCATCCCATATAAAATAGGAGAAGATTGGCAACAGATGTTAGCTCAGGGCTAATCTTCCTCACACACACACAAAGTATATAGATAGATAGATAGATAGATAGATAGATAGATAGATAGATAGATAGATATTTTTTTCCTGTATTTCCTGTCCCCACGCTACTGTCTCATTGCTCAAAATCCACATCCAGTGCAAAACCCAGTCATTCTGCTCCTTCTAGGAATGCATTAACAAGGTTACAGAAGCCCCTTACCCTAGAGAGGAGAAACTCAAGGTCCTGTACAACTAGAAGACCTTGATTTTACAGATGAGGATCTGAGGCCATGATTGGTTGAGAACAGTAGGAACTAGATTCATTCAAAGGTGAGACCAAACTATGCAGCAAGTCTCTACAGGAGCCAAACTTTGGTGATTGCGAAACTCTCTTCTGGCTGAGCCAGAATCTCCGGGGAGCTTTGAAACATGAAGATTTCTAGGAATTAACTCCCAGAGAGTTTGAGTCAGTGGGTCTGCCGTGGTGTCTTGGAATCTGTTTTGAAAACAAACAAAGGAACAAAACCAAAATAATTCTCCACGTGATGCTGATTGTCCCCAAGTGGTAAACCACTTTCTCAAGGCAGCATAGCTAATTAGTTCAAAAATCACAACTGGAACCAGCGTTTTTCTACCGGGTCCTTACCTCGTGGTCCTCCAGGGCGCGTGCTGGACTCTGTTCCATGAGAGGCAGCCCCAGGAGCAAGAGACAGCTCAGCTTTAGGGTTGGAAGCCTAGATGCAGAGCTGGGGGCCACCTTCCGTCTGCGTGACTTTAACTGTGTCCTTAAACACTTTGTACCTCCATTTCCTCACCTGTAATCTGGGATTGGCAATAATAGAACCTTCATCTGATTATTGTTATGAGGGTTAAACACGTTACTTTTTATTAAATGCAACACTAATCAGCATATTATAAGCATTACAGGAGTATTTGTTAAATGAAATGATTCCACATCTTTTCAGCCTCAACTGTCACAGTACAAGTTTCCTTTCTGTCCATTTCACTTTTTTAAAAAATTTCTCTGTATCTGACACCAAGAATGTACAGTAGCTAAGGGCTTTAGTTTTTCTCAAAAGAAGTAGGAGTTTGTCTCCTACTTCTCTGTATGGATTTTGGTCTAGACAGGTTTGCGACCTGGTTTTTCTGATCTCCATTAATCATACAGAGCACAGAGGTACATCAAATATTTGCCATCCTATTGAGTTGCAAGTTGCATCAATCCAGCCTAGGGCCACCCTAGCGCCTGGATGTCCCCACTCACCAGTTGGAGCCTTTCTGCTGTCTTATTAACGCCAGCTTTGTGATACTTTGAGGCTGAATCAACCAAATGCAACCACATCAGGAGTTTTATTGGGGATTTAGGTTTTGAACACAGAAGGTCCTTAATACCCTTGTCCCAATTTAATAAGACACTAATGCTCAGAGAGGATTTGGCTGCATTTTTTAAGAGCCCCAAATGGTTTATCATTGATTCTCCATCAGTGACACACATAAAGCCTGCAAGACACGAGCTGTTAGGCTGAGCCCGCCCCATGGGCAAAGGGCTGTGCGCATCTCGTTGTACTTCGCTGCTCTGTGAGGGTTGTTCAAATGCAATCCACTCATTCACATTCAATGAGAAGAAATTAAAACTCAAAAATAAAATCAATACTTATCTCTTTGTGCCTACTCAGTGATTGTAGACTCTGGCTTTCATGGGTAATAGATTCAAGCACCACTGCCACTGAATGCTCAAATTTATGGACTTCTCCATAGCCATTAATTAATAGTGTGCGCACACAGAAAAATAACCAGGCGGAACACTTAGAAATGAAATTATTGCCGAGGCATTGACTACATAGTTTTTAAGTGGCCAGTCAGGTGAATAAAATGAATAATTGAATATGCTTTACAAGCAGGCAGTAAGGACAAGCAAGTCAACAGGTTTTTAATTCTCTCTGAAGAACACACATCCTATAGAGGGATCTCTATTGATTTTATCCTTATCTACGTGCCGAGGTCTTTTGGTAGTTGCGTTTTCTCTGCGAGGGTTTAGAACTGCCCTTGTATCATCGTGTGCAATCTCATACAGGATGCTGTGGGGAGTCCTTTGCAGTAAGTAGCTGAGGACTTAATTTTGGTCTGGGAACCTGCCTAGAAGAACAAGAGAAAATGGGTTTAACTGGGATGGAAATTATACTGTATCTCAGCCCTCCTTATACATGTTGCAAAATAGTTCCCATGGAGAACTTTTCTTAGAAAATTCATGTCTTGTTGGGAATATCTATTATCAGTTGGACCCTTGTTGATTTCTGGATATAATTCTTGAGAATATTTTGTTCCAGCCTTAAAATATGAAAAAAAAATCAAATCTGACAAGGTGACGGGGATCTGAAATTATATTGCATTTTGAAACTAGGTTTATCTTTGTGTTTTTTTTTTTGCCCTTTTCCTTTTCTCTCTCAGCATACTTTTCCTGTAAAGATCCAGATAGTAAATAATTTAGGCTTTACAGACAATGCAGTTTCAATTTCAATTACTCAAACTCTGCAGGTGCTGTTTAAAAGCAGCCACAGACAACACATAAATGAATGAGTGTGGCTGTATTACAATAAAACTTTATTTACAAAAACAGGTAGTGGGAGGCATGTTGGCCTGTGGGCTGTAGTTTTCTGACCTGTGATCTATATGACCCATGGCCACAGTAATTCCCCAGCAAAGGCTTGGAATGGCTGACATCCCTGAGGAGAGCAGAGGTGAAGACCCGATGAAGAGGATGAAGGGGGAGCAGCCTTCTCCAGGTCTTCCTTTTGTTCTCTGGCAGAGTTGCTTTCCTCCGACCATGGGGAGTTCAGCCTCAGCACAGCAGGTCTTGTGCAGCCAGGGGAGGGCACTGGAGAGTTATTTTACAGCCTTGTCCTTTAAATTGGGAAGTGTTTTCCCTATTCAAGGTCTATAGAGGAACTCCTAGGGGAGAGAATTGAAGCCAGATTTCATACTCCCCAGTGTTTGCATGGTGTTGTTTCTCTTTTACTTTCCTTAAAGGTCAAAATCATTAGCCTCAGGGCCCTACACTTGGGGCAAAACAGACTTAGTTGGCTAACTGATATTTGTCACGCCTCAAAGGAGAGATGGGGAGGAGGGGAAGATGGACTGATATTCCCCAGGAAGAAATTGACAAGAAACTGACAAGAACAGAAGGAAATGTTTTCTTCAGATGGTGATCCAAGGATGTGGTGAGCCCAGACGCCAGGGTAGTTGAGAAAGTGTGCCAGAGGCCTCTGCTGAACGTATTTGGCTTGCACAGGTTTGCCAGATCCCAAAGCTAATTAGGACCAGATGGAAAAGCCCAGCATTCCACAGCCTGGCTAGTCCCCTTAAGGTAATGCTTCTTTGAAGTCTGAAAATATTCTATTGTTTATTTAAGCTTCAGCTCTCAGCTTTTTCCAAAGGGATTTGGAGGAGCTTAAACATTAATCAAAATACAAACCAAGACTATTAGTAATGAAACAAAGCCAAGCAAATCCAGATAAATAAAGTGGAATAAATGGTGCCAGAGGTGGAAGATAAGCTGATTGCTTCCTTGGGTACTGGAATGGCATAAGGGTAAGATTATTACCTCGGATGTCCCTGGGGGAGGACAGAACCCAAGAACACATCTACTGGAAGACACTTGGCCAAATTACAGGCTTGACCAATCCCCCGCCCGTCCTCACCCCCCTGGGATTATTTTTAATTTAGGTGGGATTTGATTTAAATAAGCATCACTTTCAGGGGCTGGTGACGGTGGGAAAACCAGACATGACCCCTGATGGTGTACATGTGAAAGTGGAGGGGCAATCTTCAATCACTTGCTTTAATGTTATTTGGAACAGAAGGATAGGTAACTGAATGAGCCTCAGCAATTCCTTTTTCACCCAGAAGCAGCAAAAAGAGAAAAATATGTTTCTTCTCTCTCGGGGGCTGCCTCCCTCAGTCAGTGACTGCCCAAACAGCCACAGGATTGAATCTACTCCCCATCCTCTTCTACTCCACTTTGCCATGTGTAATATGTGAGACATTTAGCCTTTTCCACCCCACTGCAGGTATAGGTAAACAGATCCTGGAGAAGTGTTCTTTAAGACAGAAGAAAAAGTCACTAAAATGTGTACGTGTATATGTGTATATGTTGTGTATTGAATGTCTACAGATATTTTAAGCTTTGGGACTGGGTTGCGGCAATTTTTCAAGTCATTTTTGCCTATATTGTAGCCTTTAGTGGAAATTTGATGGATCTTTGGTAAATGCACTCAAGAATACTTTATCTATGAGTTTAGGAGGGAGCCAACTAATTCTTTCATCCAGGCCCGATCACAAGACTGGAACGGGTTTTTAAATTGTTAAAAATGACAGCTCTGACTTATTTATTACCAGACCAGACAATAAGAGAACAGTCATGAAATCAAGCAAGGATAGGTGGGATTGGACTGTGAAATGTCTCAGGGAGGCCGTAGAAAAAAACAGCTATTGCCACAATACTGCTACATAACCAGCCCCCAGCCAACTCCCATCTTGATGACTTCAAAAACCAAACAAAATTCAGTTCTCACTCAGGAATCTCTGAGCCAGCTGAGGTTTGGCTGATCTGGTCTGGGTTCACCAAACTTGGATTTCAGGCTGCAGATTGAGGTCAAGTTCTCTCATTCTTTTATAACTAACAGGTGACTCAGGAAGTTTCCCTCATGGCAAAAGTCAAAGTGCAAGAAACAAACCCAGTCTTGCATGTACATTTCAAACCTCTATCCATTTCAGTTCTACTAACATCCCATTATCTAAAACAAAGTCCAGGGTCAGCAGCCAGGAAAGCACATTCTGTCATGATGAGCCCATGGCGGGGATAGATAAACAAGGGAGTAAAAGATTGGGACCAGTAATTCAGTCTGCCACAGTGGCATACCTGCCATAGAGGTGGGTCTGAAGTCCATGCAGAGTGAGCAGACTGCCTGGTCAGAAAAGACCCAAACCAGAGATCCATAGCTTTCTGTAACGTTTTAGGCTAGTGAACGGAGTAGGGTAGAGAACCAGGGCATCACTCAAGGTCATATAAAGATGGTCTTACCATAGTATACTTTCCTTCTTCCGCTTTCTATTTTTAATGGAGTCATCAGGACTACCTTAGGTTTCAGTATATCAGGGCATGCTGGGGCCCTTTCATTTGCTTTATACGTATGTATTTAATATCTCTATTTCTTTCTGGCATGGTTTGCTCCACAAAGCTAGGGACCAGGAAATTATTCCTTTCTATTAATGAAATGAATGTACTTCTTTGTATAGATAATTTTTGCTCTGTAGATATCTTATTTCCCCCTTTGCTGGAGCTTTCAGGATACTCATGGATTGATCTGACACACAACTGCTATAGCCTTTCTCAATCATGACTGTCTTAACAGAATTTCTCTTTTCTCTTTTCACTTTGTGACTTTTGTCTTAGACTAGATGGTTTTTAGTTTTACTGAGACGTAGCTTTCGCTGCAGGCTGCCTTGATTCCTTTTTGAAAGGATATGAGCAAAGGAGGAGGGAAGAAAGGGAGGGAAGGGCAGAATATATGAACAAAAAGAAGGAAAGAAGGAAGCAAAATAGAAAAGAGAAAAAAGTATTCAAACAAACATAATTCCTTTTCCTGTATTAACCAGTACTGACAACAAGCAACAATAATTTAGTTCCTGGAAGATATTTGCTCTCGGAAGACAATACTATCCACCAACTGAAACAGTTTGCTTATCAAGACTAACACTTTGCTTTTCAAACCTGCCTCCAGACTCTCACATCCTGCCCCTCCCAATCCAAAACTATGATGACATAAATTCTGCCTTGCCTTAAAATATCCACTCTGGGTCCTTCCATAAACATCTTCTCTTACTTTTCCCCTTGACACTATCAAGGTGGTATTTTTCTTTATTGCAACAAATCTGTAAGCTTAGCTTTTTGTGTGTGTGAGGAAGATCAGCCCTGAGATAACATCTGTTGCCAATCCTCAACTTTTTGCTTGAGGAAAATCGTCACTGACCTAACATCTATGCCAACCTTCCTCTATTTTGTAGGTGGGACACTGTCACAGCATGGCTTGAGGAGCAGTGTGTAGGTCTACACCTGGGACCCAAACCTGCGAACCCCAGGCTAGCAAAGTGGTGTGCGCAAAGTTAACCCCCACACCACCAGGCCAGCCCATCTGTAAGCTTAGCTTTGATCGATCAGCAGATTGTCAGCCTTTAGGGAAGTCATTACTCAAAAGAAACAAATGTTTTTATTTGTAAAACCAGCCATTGTGTTGGATATTTATGTACTCCTGTAAGCAGAAAACACTAGCAATAACTTAAAATTCTGCCAGTTTAACTTTGTCCAAGACATTAGTCATCTCTGATTTTTGATAGGAAAAGAAAAACAAACATAACTACCAAAAAAAGAAATTAATCAAATTATGTGATTATGATTAAGTTATATTTGTATAACTAGCTAGTATGAAATATTTTGACCTAAAAAGGATGACTGAGAAATCTTAAACAAGTTCCACTTAAATACTTTTGGTCAAACAGCATGGTAACCAGCTGTTCGTGTGATCGACTTCCTTCTTCCCTCCAAGGGAGCCATCCAGTGAGCTATGTTCTTGTCTGACACCTGTTTACACCCCTTGGCCTCCATGCATTACATTCAGTCATGGAGCCTGTGGCTGACTGTATGACTAATTACCTGAACTGCTGACCCCATGTGGGTGGAAATATTACCAATGTGTGGACATCTGCACACCCATTGTTGTGTTTGGGCAGATGGAGGCTCTAGGTAAGACTCTAGCCAGGTGATCTTGATACTGAACCTGAAGTGAGTTCACTCACCCGTTGCGCAGCAAGCCAATCTCTGACACTGGGTGTGGTGGAAGAAAGTAGGAATTTTTATTTGCACAGTACTGAGCAAGGAGAGAGGGCAGCTAATGCTGAAGTCCCAAACTCCCCAAAAAGCTAAAAGGGAGGGTTTTTATTTGGGGTTTTATGTAGGGGAGGGGGAGCATATGGCCTTGCTGGTCAGAGCTTTCCCACCAGCCTGTCTTTGGCCTTGAGACTACTTGCAGAGAGGAGGGAGCCCATGACCTTGCTGGTCAGCAGCTTTCCCACCAGCCTGTATCTCTTTGCGGGGAGGAGATAATCCAGGTGATTGTCCTTGGCGATGTCTGTCTCCATGGAGGATAGTGGATTCTGGAGCCAGGAAGCCAGAGAGTAAGCAGGGACTGAGTGTTTTGGTTTTAACCCCATATGCTGGGTTTAATGTGGGGAAACTGATATCAGGGTCAATATCAACCTGGTTAGGAGGTAACCAGAATATCCAAAGCTTCTCACCTTTTTTTTCAACTTTACTTTTCACAGGTGCGGCATGGTTGATTCTATCCTTGGTTTCACTTTAGAAATGGCCCTACATTGCTATTTCCTAAATTAATATTCCACATTTATCATTTCAACAAGATGTGCTGTGAGGGGATCCTTCCTGCGTGTGCTCTTTATTAATGATGGCTTTTGTGTTGCAGTTTCCACCTTCCCGTCTATCTAATGTCCAACTGTCAAGGGTCTGCCATGCCTTCCCAATGTTTAATCCTATTGTGGCTTTTAGAACCACTTGATTGAAGAAATTAGCCCTAAAGAAAATGATAGTAACCCAACTTTAAAATGGTAAAAGAATTGAAGTATAGTGACCAAAATATATAATAATTTTTGCCATTAAAAGGTTAAAAAAAGAAAAAAGAAACAACCTGTCTACACTAAAGATAAGGTTGGGATACTGACAGTTGCTTCATAAAGATGGCAATAAGCAGTGTGGTGAGCAGAAGATTCCTGCTTAATCTTTGGAGAAAAACAATACAGACCCCTCTTTCATCATGAAGATCAGTTAGTCAATAAGCAAATATTTATGAAGATGTCTATGTGCCTAGCACAGAGATGGCTATCAGAATGTTTTATTCCCTCAAAGTTCCCACCTTTTTTCCAACAGAAAAAAAATCAGAAGTAACCTTATGGAGAATGTGAGTTGAATGGTTTTGCATTCAAGACATAACTTCCCCATCCACCCTCCAACCAAATGTAGGGAGGAGAGATTAGCCTAATTTGTTCTATTTTTTTCCCTGATGGTTCATATCAATAAACACTGACTGGAGAGTCACTCTGAAGCAGAAAATCTGATATGTTCTGGAATAAGTAGGTAGAGTTATATAAATATGGACAATATGTAGTCCTTGCCCTCAAAGTGTGTATAAGCTAATAGAAGGGAATAAATATCGATCCACAAAATATTGAAGAGTCAGCTTTGGAGAATTTCACTAGTTTTTAACAGTATAGTATACAGAATTAGGCAACAGTCCAAAGGCTATCCCCCAAGTGATATAGGGAAGCTGGGAAGTTGGGATGATCAAGAAGTGGGGCAATTTATGGATCATTCGAGAAGTATGTGTTCATAGGTGAGTTTGCTATTTCATTTTGTATGATTTCAATGACCAGAATATCCAGATATTTTATTGGTGATTATATTCATGTGTTTTGGTTACTGGTGCCTTCACTTTCTTCCATTAGTACCCCATATCCATTGATGCCTGGTGCATAGAATATTCTGCCTTCAGCAGACAGCACCCCTCTCCACAGCTACAATGTTAGCAAAGAGGCTCAGATGTTCTATGGAGTGAAAAAGGGGAGAGCTGGACTACCAGAGAAGCAGAATGCTCAAGCCGTGGGCATGGGGGTGTCATCAAAGGAGTGACCTCAGCCCAGGAGCCAGCTCTGCCCTTATAATAATGTTCTTTCCTCTGTATCATCACCATCAGCCCAATCTGCAGCATGTTTCTATATCAAAGCCTGCACAAACAGTACAACTTTAAATGTGCCATAGCACGCTTTCCATTTTTGTAATAGGATGTGTTATGTGTGTTCAATTTTCTGAATGAGTTTAAGTTGAAGCTTTATTAACTGTTTTTTAAGGAATCCTTACTGGACCTTATAGCTGCTGTTTTTGTGCAAAAAAAAAAAAAAAAAAAAAAAAAAACCACACAGAAGAACACATAGAAGAGAGCAGAGCTCACAAGAAGTCATTTCAAAAGGAGCAGAATAAAGCAGGAGGCTGATTTCTTCTGTTACCCAACGTCATTTAACTTGCTTGTCTTAAATAAAAGTTGGGTGTGTATGTGGGTGTGTGTGAAAGCATGCATACACTTGACCATGACAGGTGGGGGCTGTTAGTGTAGGGTGCAGCTGGTAGTGTGAATCAGAGGATAAGAGAACTGGGAGATACTTGATGTACTTGATGTATTTGTTCTGAAGGCTAGAAGTCCAATACGTAGGTGCCAGCAGACCCATGCTCTCTCTGACAGCTCTAAAGGATAATTTTCCCTTGCCTCTTCTAGCTTCAGGTCTTGCTTGGCAATCCTTAGCCTTCCTTGGCTGGTACATGCACCACTCCAGGCACATGGCCATTTTCTCGCCGTGTGTCTACACATCTTCTTCCCTCTGTGTGGGACCATCTCTCTGACCATAGTTCCCTTTTTATAACAACACCAGTCATGTTACATTAGACTCCATACTATTAACCTCATTTTTACTCAATTACTTCTCTAAAGACCATATTTCCTAATAAAGTCACATTCTAAGGTACTGGTGATGAGGACTTTAGCATCTTTTCTGGAGGACACAATTCAACCCATAACAACTGCATATTTCCCTTCTAGAAAGAAGTCTAGTCTAGAGATTAACCCCGCCTCTTCCTGGTTTCACTGCTCACTGTCATTTTTTTTAGTATAGAATATTCTCTATTCTCAAATTCTTCCTATCTGTTTCATTTTTCAAATGGCTGGCTATATCAGGTCATATCTTGGGAAGGGTAATGTGTGTGTGCGATTATAGCTCAATTCTCTTCTTGCTTAAATTTTATAATTTTTCTACAATAATGACAGATTATTTTAAGGAATAAATTAGAGTGTCAGCATGATTTCTGCCAAAATCATAGCAACAAAACTTTTTCCTTCAGAATAGAAAAGGGCCCTAAAGAAAGTGCTGGTAGTTTCTTCTTTCGTATGATGAAATGACTTATGCTCCTTAAGGTTAAGTGACCAGACCAAGGTCATATACAAAGAGTCAGAGACAGAAAGAAAACCCAAATGATCAACATAGATGAAGCAAATGCCGTTGCTTGAAGCCTCTGTATTCAGTTCAGTGCTGGGGTTCACACTCATTTCTAGAATCTCATTTGAACTGGACTCTCAAGCCCTCCTCCATCCCCACTATCTCGTTCATCAAAGATTCTTCCTTCCTCTGTCCTTTGCAAATAGCACATACTTCCCACATGACAAAAATAAATAAATAAAAACCAGTGTCCTTACCAGGATGGAGCAATGGAAATATCAAAATGTGGTATGAGAATACTGTTGCTTTCAATGTAAAGAATATTTCTTGGTAGATTTTGGCTTGGGTTTCCACTAAAAGGAAGAGCATTGAGTGAATTTATATGAACCAAATTACATTTAGGTGGGATGTGTACAGATATCAGAATCAGAGCGGAAACTCCTTCATTTAAATCTTGGGTCGGCCTCATGCTATTTGCGTGATTTGGGAAATGACACTGAGTGTCAGTTTCCTCATAAGTAAAATCGGGGAAAAAATCATCATCCTTAACTCATAGTGTTGGTGTTCCAACTACAACTTGGCATCCGGTCACCATTCAATAAATGTTTATGTGTTTATTCAGTGTTTCTGGAAATAGTCTAAGAAATAATGACTTTTTTTTTCTTTTTTGTGAGGAAGACTGGCCCTGAGCTAACATCTGTTGCCAATATTCCTCTTTTTGCTTGAAGAAGATTGTCACTGAGCTAATGTCTGTGCCAATCTTCCTCTATTTTATGTGGGATGTCACCACAGCATGGCTTGACGAGCAGTGCTGGGTCCACACCCAGGATCTGAAACTGCGAACCCCAGGCCACTAAAGCAGAGTGTGCAAACTTAACTACTACACCACTGGGCTGTCCCCAATGTGGTGATTTCATCTTGATACTTCTCTATGTAGATGGCATTCAGACAGACCTATGTTAAATTCCTGCTCTTCCTATTATTAGCTATGTTATCTTGGCATGTTTCCCTGATCTTCTGGTTCTTTCCTGCTTGATAAAATGGGAAGAATAATAATCTGTACCTTGCAGGGATATTGTGGGGGTTACATGCAATAACCCATGTAAAGTGCTTGCTGTGGAATCCTAGCTTTTAGCAAGCGTTACATTGTGATATGACGTGTAATGACTAATATCATTCTTATTCTTATTGACTAACAGCACTGTATTTAGGACTTGTCTACTTTTTAAATTTTTTTAATTTTATTTAAGGCATTATTTCTCAAAGTTGTAAATGATTCCAATCACTTTCTTTTACATTCCATTAAGAAAAGGCTAAAAGTCGTTTCTTAAGAAGATTCATGATTAAAACCCAAAATGCCTCCTGATTAATTTAAGAAAAACTTAATACACAGTTAAAAATTATTTTGCCTCTGCCTTCTTCCCCGCTTAACTTACATTATCAGGTGTTAAGCAGAAATTGGATGGGGACTGGATAGTCCAATCACTACACAAGGAAGAAGGGTCTGTGTCCTGTGTGCTATTGTTCTTGACCTGTATAGTTTTATGCTTCATCCCTTTTGAATTTCTATGCTCAGGCTCCTCAGGACCTCTATTTTTTCATCTTTAAAATAATAATAATAATAATAATAATACTATTATTATTTTACAGGACAATTAAATAATGGCATTTATGATCATGAAAATGCTTGCAAGCTGTAAAAATGTAACAACTAGTTTGTCTGTAAACAAGCTATCAAGATACCTCCTTGAGTAGACAGATACAAAATTAGGACAAAGAGAAGTAAAAGGAAGACGAGGAGAAGAAAATACATATATTTATACAGGGCCTTTTATGTTTCAGACACAGTACTTACACGGTGCTTTCAAATACATGCTTAGTTTTCATAACAAATATTAGGTGCTATGATTACTAATGTCTAACACCTGGGAAGAGTGGCACACAGGGTAGGAAAAATCTTTAAAGGTTACATTGCTGGTCAACAAGGACTTGAGTTCTGTCTACCTTTTTCCAGATGGCAGACTGAGCACAAAAGCACTAACTGTTCCACTTTCCCAACATCCCAAATGCAAATTAAAGTTACAATGAGATACTTTTTTTTTCACATGTTGTTTGGCAAAATAATGGCATTCTCTTAGACTGTAGATAAATACATATGTCTGCATGGGCAATTTGCTAATCTCTATCAGAATTAAAATGTGGAAACTATTTGCTCCAACAGTCTTACCTTTAAGAATATCCATTTTAAAAATAATCTTTATGAGCGTATTTTAATTTAATTATTTTTATCATAACAAATTTAAGTCTGTCTGACTCAATTATCTCTATTCCTCCTTCTAAACCACACTATCTCATTACCTTTGATTATGGTCTTCCCTGTGTCTCTGTAATTCCTACAAATGAAACAATTGAGCTTAATAGGGAACCAATTATAGTGTAACTTTCTCCATTTTAATCAAAGAAAGGAAACCTTCCTGATTATTCAGGGATTTTACAAATTTCATTATCCCTTCAGGTCCTTTTGTCTACCTGAGGCAGTAATGTAGTTTCTTCCTAACTTAACTGCACTTTCTGTGAACTTGTGGACTCACGGACTCTCAATTAAAGGTTGCCAGGTTTAGAAAATGAAAATAAAAGATGCGCGGTTAAATCTGAATTTCAGATTAACAATGAATAATTGTTTTATTTTGTTTTACTTTTTTAGTATAAGTATGTTCGTTGCATTGTTTGGAAGATACACTTAAAAAATTTGCTATTTATCTGAAATTCAAATTTAACTAGATATCCTGTATTTTATCTGAAAACTCTCTCAAATACATACAGGGTTGGCAGCCTTTGTAGTAATGATTGGTTCATCCAGAAATATGAGTAAAAAGTAAACTTGGGTATTTCTGAAAATTCCTAACTTTTACTTAACTAAAAAGTTGTGTTGTTTCTTAGTTCTCTAAAGAAATCACAAACTATAGAATACCTCTGAAGTCCCATTGTGTCTTATCATTGAAATTACCCATGGGGTGGTTGGGAAGAAGTTGTCTATCTCTATCTGTCTATATAAAGATGGAGTGAGCAGTATTATCAATGAGTTGCTCACTCCTTGTATATTTGATAGGCTGAAAGTCTGAGTTTCAGTCTGGTTTGCTGCTTTCTATACTAAAATGTTACTTACCTGAAAGAAACTCAAATCCTCTTGACATAAGAACTCTCAAATTTCATAAATAAATTTGTATTAGTTAAGACTCTTGGTTGCAAGCAACAACCAACTCTAACTTAGATGCAAGATGATTTACTCAAAAGTTACTGACAGATCATGGAATTGACACACCAGACTTGGGAATGGAAAACACCCAATGACTCTTTAAAAGTTAAAGAACTGGGAATCAGGAAACACAGCAACATCTTATAGCTGAAACATCCTGGTCAGATGCCGCAGCCACAGCTACCTCTGTCTGCACTAGAAATGACTCCAACTATTGTGTCTTGCATCAGAGACTCAGGATTCAAATGCTTCCAGTAGGCTGCCTGCTTGCCCAAGCTTAGGTTACATTCCCACTCACTAACTGTGCTGGGAAGGGAAATGGAAGGTTCTGAACTTGTCAGCTTCTCAAACTGGATTGCCATCTCCCACGGTTATAGTATATGATGGGGAAGGGAGCATTCTGCAGTAGAAGTCAGGACAGGAAAATGGATATTTGGTGGTAAAAAATCAGCAACTAGTCACTAAACATTTAAGCATATAAAGCCCCTTATATCTTTTCCTTTCTTGATTTCCAAGTTTCTTATCAACAAGAATTAACTCCCTGCAGAACAGGGGAAGCAATAGTACCTTTGGGAACTGAAGCACTATATCCAGCCCCGAGAAGTCATTCTCTTTGTCAAGATTCTTCTGTGCATCTGGTTTACTCTTTGCCTTTGGAACTTAATTTCTCTTCCATATCCCTTCTGAAAGCTCCATTTCAGTCAGCTGGGGGGCTGAAACTGGGTTCAAAGCTTGTGCATACCATCCCAGTCTGAGCTTTCCTAAGTAACTCCCTGCTTATTTTTTTTGTGTGTGAGGAAGATTGCCCCTGAGCTAACATCTGTGCCAATCTTCCTCTATTTTGTATGTGGGACACTGCCACAGCATGCTTGATAAGTGGTGTGTAGGTCTACTCCCAGGATCTGAACCTGTGAACCCTGGGCTGCCAAAGCGGAGTATGTGAACTTAACCACTATGCCACTGCGCCAGCCCCTGCCTGCTTTTTTTTGCTACAAATTTATAATCACTATCACCTAGATAAGGAATCTGTAACTTGGAATGCATGAGTGGATTTTAAGGAGTGAGAAAAATCCCTGTAATGTATTGCAATTTTTGAATAAGATTTTGCATTCATGTTCCTATAGAAAGGATTCACTGTTCTAAAAATTTATACTCTCAAAGGGTTCTATTAAGGAAAACAGGGGTCAATGATGTAAAGGAAACCAGGAATATTAAATGCCTTTGCCAGTTTCAAAAGGCTTGTTAGTAGCAGAATCAAAACATCTAGTTCGCAATATGGTTCAAGAACTTATCTGAACGTGTGCTAATTGTGCGTGTATTTTTAAAAGCGAAAAAACAGGCCGTATCTTCTTGTTAAATATACCCTCCATTCTGGCAGTTTCACTGTGGCACTCTCAGCTTGACCTCACTCTCCACGTTCTGTTGATCCTGGCAGAAAATCACCTGGGCAAGCAGATAACTGGGACCAACTCTTCTCTGCGTAGTTGAATTCTCTGCGGAGACAATCTCATATATGTCATTTTAGTGGGTTAGTAGCCAGTTTCCTGAAATGCTTTAAGGATTTAAAGACTTTTATCTTTTGAAAACTCTTCTAGATTTAAAAACACTACTCAAAATATATCTTGAAGTATAATTAGTAGTGACTTTAACAAGATTCTCTAGAAAACAGCCTGCAGCAAGGATTAATCGGGTAATGGTTTATTAGGGAAATGCAAAGTTCAACAGGAAGGGAGGCGAGCAAAGGAGGATGCCAAGTAATACAAAGTGATGCATTATCATGCTGGCTACCACTTTGTGACAAGCCATGAAGAGATACAGCAGGTCCTTCAGCAGGTGTGCTTGCTGGGCAGATGGGACTTCTCCAAGTAGACTTCAGGCACAAACCCTGGCATAGTCCAGGGGTGAAAGGAAGGGAGGGCATGCATTTGCCCAGATCCAACCTATCTCCTATTTCTCATGGATAAAAGCATGCCGCAAGGGGAGTTAATGCCCCACACTGCCATCTGGCCTCCTCAGCAGCTGCTCTCCAGATGCTAGACCTAAGCTCTGTAATGTAGCTTTCATTGGGGTCTAGAAGTGATGGGAGGGGAGCAAACACATAGTGTTGGCTGAGTCTTGGCTGTGCCACACAAGCCATCAGGAGGCCATGACACACTCAGGGAAATCTGGAAGACTCACCCAGTCAGGGAAATGGCTGACTAAGTGCAGAAGGTGGCCAGGGCCAAGGGAATCTGAGGAGGTGCACATAATTTGTGTTTCACACAGAGGAATTTGAAGGCTTATTTCTGCCCCGAGCTGTCCGTGGGGTGTGGGGAAAGGTATTTATTCTCTCTGAGTCTCAGAATCATCTATAAAGTGAGGAAATGAATGAGATCTTTAAGGTCTAAAATTTTATGTTTGCAAATACCCACGGTGAAACATTTTGAATTTGGGATTTATTCCCCACAAAAAATAAGTTCCCAGGGTGGATCTGGGAGTAATACCCATTCAAATCCCTGCAGGATTAGACATTTATCTTTAATATAACCCTGAATATCTGCCCACTGATTATTAATGGGATGCTTTCACAACTTCAATATGTAGTAAGGCAGAAAAATGCCTGAAACATTTAGAACAGTTGAAAACAGTATGAATATAGCTGTTTCTTTTGCTCTGGAAAAAATCATGTAATAGAATATTCAGTTCATCAGAATATTCTGATTCAGTTAGTTAATTAAGATTATTGGTATTTAGAGAAAGTACGTTGCAATCATGCATTGTTGGATGGATTCTGATGTGTAGACAGGAATCCGTCTCACCATGACTTAACGTATTACGTCCATACCAAAGGGGACTTCTGGCATAAGATGGCCAATCTTTACATAGGTGAGTGTTCTTACCTTTTGGTATTATTAGATACATATTTCGTAGAACTGCAAATCAGAGAAGTAACATACAAGAAGGTGTTCTATGTTAAATCATCTATTGCCCCCCTCATGGAGGGAGCAGTATAAGGTGGGACAGAGATCGAAGAGAATCTTGCATGCAAACTCAGATTCTTATGAGTTTGAGGAACATGTTCAGCCCACTGAACTGTATTCCATCTGTTATTTTACTTTCCCATTGCAAACCTCTTTTTCAGAGACTTGTTTCTTTTTTAATTGAGCTTCATCTGTTACTATATACCTGTCAGGTCTCAAATGTTGTCCCGTAACTCCTGAACACCGATTAAATGGTAACCAATTTATCATTATCTCGGAGGCAATTTAAAGGCTTACAAGTTGGATTTTTGTTTACATACACCTTGGGAAAGGGATCATCTATGAGGGAGGGTGTATGTCTCCCTTGGAGAGGCAGTACGATGCTACAGTAAAGGGTGTGGACTCTGGAATCACAGGAATTCCAATTCATCATTCACTCATTCATTCAGCAAATATTTATTGTGTTACTACTATGTTCTAGGCACTGCTCCAGATTCTGGGATGTAACAGAATTAAAGAACAAAAAAACCTGCCCTCAGGTATTTACTATTTAAATAGAAGAGTTAGCAAAAACAAGATAAGTTAATAAATTATACAGTATAATAGATCACGTTAAGAGCTAAGGAGAAAAGAAATCAAAAGGAAGGATAGAAAGTTTAAAATTTTAGGGGAGCTTGGGGATGTCTCCCTGAGAAGGGATTTGGTCAGGAGAAGACTGTCTTTTGTGTTGCCTAAAGTTTGTATAATACTTTTGCAAATTTTACAATAATATATCTCCACGGGAACTCTTTGCTGGGGCCTCTGCCAACTTTTGGAAGGACCTTGTGAAAGTGGGGGATCTTAAGCTTCATTCGCCTCATGGTAAATGCACAGCTGCCCCTGCCGCTCATTACCTGGGTGGTTTGGCCAAGTCACAATCTCTCTAAGAAGTTTTCCCAAGTGTGAAATGGAGATAATGAAAGCATCAGTCTGCTTTATTCGAGCGTTCTAAGGCTCAGACAAGATAATGCCCCTAAAGCATTTATCACTGTGTTAAACATGTAATCGATGCCAAATTCCTAAAATCTTAAACATATTGTATGTGTCCTGTTGGTTTTACTTGCTTGCTTACTTTACTTATATGCCAAGGTTATTTGTGTTCACTAGCATTTTTTTTGAAGAAACATGCAAGTTAGATTAAAATATCTTGCTTTAGCTGAGCTTTTATTACTTTCAAAGCTGAGACGGAGGAAAGAAATGGCATATATTGGACACTTTTCTTTTATAAGTATTTTACATATATTGATTTATTTAAACTCCTAACAAGCTATGAGCATGTGAGGCATACATTATTAAACATATCTTTTAGATAGAGACGTAGAAGCTCAGAATCATTAGGTAAATTACTTGAAGTCACTCAGCTCCTAGGGGCAGAACCAGGATGCAATCACAGATATGTGTACCTAAAAGTTTATGCTGTTTCCCTGAAGTCTGAATAAAGTTCTTCCATAGCAATGAATTATTCATAAAGTGAAGGTAGCATTCTTATCACTTAGTCTTGACCTTAAGGAAATTAATTACCAAAACAAGGCATGATATTTACATATTTGTACCTGGCCCATTAAGGACTCAGGAGCAAGAGGAAATTGACAAAGATAAGAGGACAACTGAATTTGATTTTCAGCTTGAATTATTGTTAGTAGTTTAATAAGGGCAAACAGGCTAAGAGCATTTGCTGAAGAGCACTTAGGAAAGACAGCCATACACTGCCAGCCAGGCTCTTTACAGCATCACTATCACACTCTCATCAGTCTACAGTTCAGTCTGGCATGCTTCCCCAAGGGCCGGTGCCTGAGAGCCTAATGACAAGCTTCTACTCATAGGATCAGCCTGCCCATTGCAAAAAGCTCACTCCTCCTACAGCTACTGGTCCAGTTCTCCTGATCCCCACTGGGGATCCATCCGTTCTCTAATCTCTAATGCCAGCCTTGTCCTGTGGGAGACACTCAAGCTGGAAATGACCTTGTTGAGTATACCTGTCCCTGATGTTACTAACATGTCGATTAGGCTCGATGTGAAAGATTGCTCTTCTGAAGTTGAGCTAGAGAACACGAGCACAAAATGAGCATTTCTGACCTGGTCACTACAACTACATACTTCCTGAAAGATGTCAGCTTATTTCCCTTGAATTGGGACCAAAGAGTAAGAGAGAATATTGACTGATTGAGGGGGTGGCTGGGAATTACAAACTCTGAAATTTTCTTGTTGCTTTAAACTAATAAAAAAGATTTGGTTCAAGGGGATTATGGAAAAAACAATGTTAATTTTTTTAACTCAACTTTTCCTGTAATTTGCTGTTATGTCTTCCTACCTCTCAAACCTATCTTAGAACCTGATATAAATGAATTAAAACAAATTCAACAGTGTGAGATATAATTATTTGAAAAATCATGAACTCTGTCAACAAATATCCAAGTGATGCTAGCCCTGATATCATTTCCCCTACATTAAACCCAGCATATATGGGGTTAAAACCAAAACACTCTTTTGCTGCTTACTTCTTGGCTCCCTGGCTCCAGAATCCACTATCTGTCATGGAGACAGATAGCCAAGGACAGCCACCTGGATTCCTCATCATCTCCTCCTCCTCTCTTCAAATGGCCTCCCAAGACCAAATGCAGGCTCATGGGAAAGCTCCGACCAGCAAGGCCACTGAGTCCCCTCACCTCTCTACAGCAGCCACATTCCTCACAAACCTTTAAAATCCCTCACCTCCCCTCTCTCGGGAAGACAAGATGAACCAGGACAAATTTGAGGGCTCACTCTCGTCTCCTGGCTGATGTCACCCAAAATAAAAACCCTTTCCTTGCCATAAGCCTAGTGTCCCAGTTTTTATTTGGCCCCTCTTCTGTGACAGGTAAAGAACCTATGTTTGTAGGCGATAACAATCTGGCAAGGCAACCAGGAGGCTCTTGCCTATGGCTCTGCGGCCCCAGGCTGACGAATTTCCTGGGAAGCAGTCCAGCAGCTGCCTAGGTGATTTGCCCTAAGGACTGTCTCCAGTACTTTCCATCTGACCTGGTACTGCTGACCCTAGGCACATCTTCTTATGGCAAGGAAACAGGTTCTAGATTTGCTTGTTTTTTTGTTTGTTCTTTGTTCTGATGAGTCAACGGACTCTGAAATAGGGTGAGTCACCTTGGGGATGCCCGTGAACTTCTTTCCCCTCCTCTGGGGTCCTTTCTGTTCATGGAGGGGCCATCTAGGGTCCTTTTCCTTCATGGAGGGGCCATCTGGGGCCCTTTCCATTTGCGGAGGGGTCATCCGGAGGTGAGTTTGGAGTGGAAACAGTTGTAGGACTTTCTACTCTCAATCTGGGAACGGGTTCACTGGTGTGTGGCTTTTCTTGTCTGGATCTGTGTGTCTGTCTGTCTCTGTGTATCGGAATTGGAAACATGCTGTCTGTCCCCAAGCAGAGCTCATTGGGGCTGATTCTGAGTAGATGGTCTAATTATAGTTATGAGCCAATGTCTAAAAGTGATGATTTTCTTTTGTAACACTGCATGGCCATAATATTCTTTAAACTCTGGAGAGAAAATGGCCAAACAATGGATCTTTAAGTTGGAAATTTTTTAGAGAGCTCTCATCATAAACAGCTGTTTTATTGGTACCTATGCAAAGACTAAATTAAAAGGAAAATACAATGACTAGTCTTAAAAACTGAAACTTGGAGTCTCAGCTTCTTCTCATGGCCTTACAAATGCTAATGAAAAGATTAAGTTAACAAAAAAAAAATCAGGGAAGGGAAGGGAAGAGTCACAGGACCCATTCCAAAAGGATGAAAATCTTTAACTAGTTACTGAAAAGAAAAAGTGGGATGAATAAAACAGACATAAATAAAGTTAAAACTAAGGTTTTAATAAAACACTGCCTAAGGTTGGATGGGCTAAAGGGATCCCCTATCGGCCCTCAACATTAAAGGACATCAGACAAACCTGTTCTATTCGCCTCAGTTTGAAAAAAATCACAGTGAGAAACCTGACCAGCAATTGTTTGGGGCAACAGGCTGCTCAAGTCAATAAAACTGTAAAGATTAAAGTGTTCAAGCTAATATTATATGAACAGATTATGTCAACTTTGCCTGAATGTACTTTTGGGAATAGATGTTATATCTATCTGGGAATGCTTTCCCTACACAATATTGTAGTACTAAAACTTGTTACTGGAATTCTAATATAAGTTATAATTAAAAGTATAAGAGTTGGAAAAATTAAGATAAAGTTTTATAAAAATTGGTATATTTACATGGGCTTTATATAAAATAATTACATCTCTTTTGCCTGATTGTATTATAGATTATGTTTGGGGATAAACGTTATGTCTCACTGGGGAATGTTTCCCCTGCCTGATGCTGTAAGAGCACATAAATCCACCCTTCAGGCAATGTTAATTAAATATGCTAAAGGAGATCTCACTTTACAATGGCCAAAATGGGGCAATTTCAGTTTACCCAAAGTGGTGTATTTACATACGCAATTGAAAAAAGCCCGCTACAGCAATGAGAAACTGTTGTAATCTTTTGAGGCTTCTAAATAAAATCAGAAATACTTTACTGCCTCTTTAAGAGAGAATAATTAAATAACTAAACATGCCAAAGGCCAAAGCCAAATCTGCTGCTTCTCTCTCTTCTCTTACTGACATTCACCACTTCAACTCCCCTGAAATTCCTGATCTAAAATTAAACAAGTGAAAATAAGTAAACTTTTGAGATAACTTGGAATCATAATGGCGATTCTGAGGAAGGTTGGTTTCAGATGTATCCACCTTTGGGGTCACCCTTAAAAGGGAGGAATCAAATCCTCTCATAATGGAATACAGTCTTGAGTTAATATACAGAGACTTCTAAAAGATGAAGTTATTTAACAGTATATAAAGTGATCTTTGGTAAATAAAAGCCTATTTAAGTTTACTGGTTTGATTTAAAATAGGCGTGTCCTTTAAGTTATCAGCATTGGATATAATGCAGACAAACAGCCTGGGTTTACTAACAAATGAGCTCATGTTATCTCTGTTACAAAATTTATCAACAAGAATAATAACTTAGAATAATAGCTGATTTTGTTTAATGTCTCATGAGGTTTTTGTAGATGATCTAAATATAATTGTTAAGAACAGGTAAACTAAATAAATGTGAAAGGATAAATGTTTTTGGAGAAACTTCTTAACAATAATTATGTGTTATAATGTATGTACTTAAAACAGCTTAAGATGATCGCTAACTGCTTTGATGTCACACAAAGTCTTTGAGAGTAATCTAAACATGATGAATAAAAACAAATAACAGATAAAAAAATGGGTAAAAGTTTTTGAGTACAATAATTGTGTTTTATGGTCTGTATACTTAAAAAATAGCTTCCAAAATCTTTTTGGTAACAAAACTTTAGAGTTTTACTAAGTTAAATGATAAAATCTGTTGAATATCTGGGCCATTTTTGGATAGGAAGGAACACTGAAATATTATTGCTGAACATGTCTAAGTTTATCTACTTTTGGCTTCTTATTACAGAGAAACTAAAAAGTGTTTGGGTCTATTAATATACACACCTTGTGTTGTATTACTATAAAGTAACATATTTCTAAAAATTATAGAAGATATTTGTAAATTTGTCAATCCACAGAATGCTAATGTAAAGAAAAGTTTATAATTGCTTACTTGGTTTTTACTTAAAAGTTAAATTTTCTAAGAGTTAAAGATTCTAATTAATATATGTAATTAAAGCTATTAAAAATTAATAAAAAAATTTTTATATTCAAGGAAAGTAAAATGTATGTTTTCAGTAAGAAGCTATAAAAAAATTAAAGTATTTTTGCTTGTTGGGTTAAAAAGGATAAATTTGTCCTAAAGTACCAGAAGGGAAGAATGAAAACCTGGGACAAATTCTAAATATAAAAAAGTACGTGACAAAGCTTTATGAAAATAAAACTCTGAAGAGTTTTAAATATGATCAAGTTGACTAAGATTAAAATAAATTTAATTAAGTAAATAAGTTTTAACGTCAAAAGTAAACTGGTACAAAATTAAAACTGGGTCTTCTGTTTTTTAAAAAAAGATAATTTTCCTGAACTTTTAGTCTACTTATATTTTTTAAAGATTTTTATTTTTCCTTTTTCTCCCAAAGCCCCCCAGTACATAGTTGTGTATTTTCAGTCGTGGGTCCTTCTAGTTGTGGCATGTGGGATGCCACCTCAGCATGGCTTGATGAGCAGTGCCATGTCCACGCCCAGGATTCAAACCAGCAAAACCCTGGGCTGCTGAAGCAGAGTGCGTGAACTTAACCACTCAGCCACGGGCCGGCCCCTAATCTACTCTTGATAAAAAAAAATTGTGAGAGGTTTTTTCTTTGAGTTGTCTATCAGAAGGATAAGGATTTTATGTTTTATCAAAATAAATTTCCTATATTGTTTTTGTCAGGTCCTTAATCACAGATGCTAAGGTTTTTCTTGCAACTATTTGATTCTCTGCTTTTGCCTAAAATTCTTTAACAGACACCATGGTTAAAGGGGTAATTAAACATTGCTTCACAGGGACATATAATAATGTATGGGTAAATATTATTGATATAAATGTTTAAAAATTGTATAATGTTACTAAAATTCTAATCTGTCCTGATTGTTAGCCATAATTCTCGTTGTTGTCTGAGAATGTTATATGTCACTAAAAATAGCCAAGTTTCTTTGTCAATTGTCATTTTTAAGTCTTTTGTTATTCGCAGACAGCTGTTATTTTACTCTAACGTTTTTACAAACATGTTTCATCTTCAGAGACATTCATGGAAAGAACTTTGGTGCTTACTCTAGAATACAGGTTTCTGATAAACTTTCAGATTGTAAAACTAAACTGGTAAAAGTTACAGAACTGTAACTCAAAAACTGATGGCCTCATGAAACTGCCATCAGAAAATCAAGAATTGGTTACAGAAAACTAAGTAAGCTGATAAGGATGACTATAATTTTTATGACTTCTTGTTTAAAATATTGCTGACATTTTAAATTATTTTGTGTTTTGTTTTCTCAGATTTAAGAAAATCTTTTCCTCTTTTCCCTTATGCTGACTATGACTTATAGCAATTTAATAAAATTATACATTTGTAAACAAAATTAAAACATTTATCTTTTTCTCCCTATCTGATCCCTCCAGAATTTAAAAACTCTTGATGAGTAAGTGTTCTTATTTTCATGGGTATATAGTCATTTGCATAAGTTCAGTGAGAATCTGTTCTTCTTATAACAGGACACAATTGGAAACACAGGTTATGTTACCAAGGCTTTGATTGGAATGTCATAGTTGAGAGGAACATACAGACTCAGATATGACAAGACAGCTCTTGAGGAATGAAGGTTGACTTTCTGAAGCCACTTGGAAATATTCGCCTGGTCCCTTGCTTATGGGTTCCCAGTAACCTGGTAAGGTTGAGTAGAGAATGTCTTTCCCTCTGGCAAGTGCAATAACCTCAGGCTATTTTGAGAAACCTCTCAAAGAGAGGAATTCACCCAAATCTGTAGGTATTGCAGGCAGAATCTGAGATAAGTTCTTGGTCTGGCTTTCCTGGCCTTGAGAGGCCTTTAAAGTTCAATCTGAGGTTCCTTGTAAAAAGTTCCAGCAAAGCAGATTTTAAAAAACCTACATAATCAATTACTATTCTTGCTGTACTTATGTAAATAATTGGGCCAAATTTATTAAAATTAGACTTTTTTTGTAAACCAGTTAGTCTTAATTTGGCTATGTTTAGTGAAATTGAGGATGATTTTAGAGGGAAAAATTATGTTTCAATAGAGATTGTAATACACATTCATGGATATTAGATTCTGGTTCCATCAATTGTCTTTGAGGTTTTTGTTTTATATTTGTAAACTAAACTAGATCCTGAATTCTTCTAGTCTCCTGAAATATCTAAAATAACAAATCTCCAAACTAATATTTTCTGGGTTTTTTCCATTTTTTTCACTTGGAATCATTGACAACTTAGCCCATCCTTTTTCCTGAAGCCTTAAAAACTGGAGCTATAGGTCTTGATGTAAACTTGAGAGAGATTCATTCCTGCTAATGTGTAAGCCACTCAGAAAGCTACCTGAGTGCCCAATGACACCATCAGAGATATTTGAAACTGGAAAAGATGCTTTGACCCTGACTTCTAGGAATCTCGATTGGCTGCCCCCTGGGCTCAGGAACTGGTTTATAATTTGCTCCAACCATTAACCTTCTTTTTTTTCTCTAGAAATTATTCTTACTAAATACCTGGTTGCTTACTTACATGATACAGGCCTAAATTTGGGAGCCCACCTACATAACTGCATTATTAGAAAACTGGTTCAATGAGATGGAACAACCTACAGTCCAATTCAGCAAGAAGTACCTAAATCAATCATCACCCTAAATCTCTCAAGATTGAGAAATGAACAAAAAATAGGGAGGAGTTGATGTTAACCCTGATATCATTTCCCCTACATTAAACCCAGCATATATGGGGTTAAAACCAAAACACTCTTTTGCTGCTTACTCCCTGGCTCCAGAATCTACTATCTGCCATGGAAACAAACAGCCAAGGACAGCCACCTGGATTCTTTATCATCTCCTCCTCCTCTCTGCAAACAGTTTCCGAGGGCCAAATGCAGGCTTGTGGGAAAGCTTCAAGCAGCAAGGCCACTGAACCCCCCTACTGCTCTACAAGCAGCCACATTCCTCAAAAACCTTTAAAATCCCTCACCTCCCCTCTTTCAGGGACGAGATGAAATAGGACAAATTTGAGGGCTCACTCTCGTCTCCTGGCTGATGTCACCTGAAATAAAAACCCTTTTCTTGCCATAAGCCTGGTGTCTCAGTTTTTATTTGGCCCCCCTTCTGTGGCGGGTAAAGAATCTATGTTTGTAGGTGGCAACACAAGTACTTTGGTAGATGGAAGAGGTCATTTATAAAGACATTTATTAAAATAAAGAGACAAATTAGAATCATTGAATGTACTGCCAGCAGTGAAAAGTGAAAATTGTGATTTCTCTAGTCAAAAGAGGGAGAACAAAGTGAAATCTAAAAGGTAAGCTACAAATTTGTAAAGTAGACCTACATATTTCAAGATTGTCAAGGTTTTTCACCATATTAAAACATCCCTTTAACAATCACCAGGCAGCTATTCAAGGTTACATTAAAGATAAATATACAATCATGCAGAGATCTGAATGAGTATTGCCCACAGATCTACCCTGGGAACTAGGTTTTTGCGAGTAAAAATAATTTTATTAATAATCATTCTGAGTCGTTACTAAGAGCTTTAAATATAGGTTCAAGTTTATGGGGATGAGAAAATGATATATTGTATATTAAAAATATTCATATAAAGGGGACCGGCCCAGTGGCATAGTGGTTCAGTTCACACACCCCAGTTTGGTGGTCTGGGTTTTGTGAGTACAGATCCCAGGTACAGATCTGCACACCACTCATCAAGCTGTGTTGTGACAGCATCCCACATATAAAATAGAGGAAGATTGGCACAGATGTTAGCTCAGAGCCAATATTCATCATCAGAAAAAAAAAAAAAAAGAAAAGAAAAAACCCAGAACTTCCCATATGAAAAAAACAGTGAACACCATTGCCTCTTTGGCAAGCCAGCCATGGCCCCCTGAAGAATCCATTTTTTTCCCTAGCAAATCTGAATTGACAAGTAATGAGCATGAATTGTGTAGTCAGTGTGGCCCAGGCTTGAATTCCAGCTCTCCTAGCTGGGGAATATTGAGCAATGGCAGGCATGGTTATTATTGCTGTTATTATGTTGGAGAGTGACTTATGTATTTATATAGAGAGAATTTGCCCATTTATAAAAGCGGAGGCTGAAGCAGCTTACCTAGCAAACAAGATTGTCATGCTAAGGAGAAAAGGGCAAATCGTGTGTGCTTTGGTTTTATCAGTTATAAAATGGGAACAAAAATGTCCTTACCACAATGTTGTTGTAATGATTAAACAGATGTTATTTAACGTACAGTGAAGTCATGGCCTGTTAATTCCTTTTGTCTCCCTATTTCCTCTGTTACTCTGGCTGTTGGGATTACTTAGCCCAAATCCTGACTCTTAGGCAGACAATGGCTGTGCCCTTTGCCTTTTAGCCCAGCAATCATGCCCTCCCATACCCCGGTCTGACGTTTTTATGATTCTGTCAAAACAGTGTTTTAGGTTGTCTTTTGGGGAGGGGGGTTGTTTGTTTTCATACAACATCCCACTACCTGTGTTGTTCCAAAGCTGTCAGTTAAGGAGTTTGGGATCCTACTTCTTTGCTCTGATAGGTCTTCTGGGTAAATGACATGCCTGGAACATTAATGACAAAAACTAAGTATTAGAGTCAAGGAAAATTGGACTGACCTCTACCATTTCAAGAGAAACTGACCTGGCAGTAAAGCGTGGTGGTTGACAGTTTGGGATACTGGCCAGTTAACTAAAACTAAATCCAGAAAATGATCAATTTATAAAGTGACAAATTGACCAAATTAGAGATGTTCTCCAATGTTTGATTTCACTGGGGTTTTGCCACTGCCAAGGCTTTTATCAGACCAGCGCAATTGACATTTACAATGTCCACCATTTTATGCAGGAATAGGTGGGCTAACTCTTAAAGGCTGTTTACTCTCTTGCAGATTTGCACTCTGCCCGAAAGCTCTATCTACACTAGCCCTAATCACACACCTGCCTTGTTTAAGAGTTTTTGGTAAATTGATCATATGTTGAGGCCATATTTGCCAAATTGGCTTTCAGTGAATTAGGTTTTGAATTGATGAAGATTCAAGTGTTTGAGTTTGGCATTGACTTCTGGGGTCTGTTCTCCAGCTTCACCATTTGCCAGCTGGGTAACCTTGGCAGGTGAACCTTTTTGACCTTCAGTCTTTGCATCCATAAAATAGGAATGATGAAAGTATCTTTACACCAAGTTGTGTGGATCAAGGTAACCCGCGCAATGGGCTGAACACAGTGAAAGACACAGTAAGAGCTCAAATCACTGTGGAATATTGCCTTGCAAGTTTCAGATCACCATGATCTGTTCTTTGCTCCTATTATTGGGAACAGAGGAAGTAGGGGCTAGACTCCCATTTTTTTGTGCCTACTATGTGCAAGACTCTGTGTTAGGAGTTATAAATAGGTTACTTCACTTGATTTTTATAGGAATCTTTAACATGACACACCAACAAAAATGGGAAAATTCAGTCTGAGAGATCTACAAAATTTCTTAAGCTTTCACAGATAATTCATTGAGGAGCTGCGATTGGAACCCATGTCTGTCTAATTGTAAAACTCCATTGATGCATCATGTTCTGACTACTACATATCAACTCTTATTTGTTTGTTTTTAGTCAATAAACCTGCCCCTTACCTCCTACAAATTATCTTTAAGTTTCAAAACACTGACACCCCTTACCCATATCGTGGTCTCTTAAATCAAGGTGAGTTTAACCAATAATGTGAACATTTAATGTTCTTACTGCTTCCATCTTTATCATTTCTGAAAATATGCTATTAATATACTAATGTTTTTGGGTCAAGGTAATATATACTCGGAAAAAAGAATCATTCATAGTTTACTATGTGCATGTTGAAAGGAAAGTGGGTAGATGAGGGACATACTATTATAACAGAGAAACTAGAAAGACGATCGTGGCATCGCTCTGTATTTGTAGAGTATAGTCATTGATAGTTCATGAGGCCTTTCACATATACTTATCCAATTACATCCTTCGAGGGTGAAAGAGGAGAAATCATTAGCCTCATTTTACAGAGGAGAACACTACGTCTTAGAGAGGTTAAGTGATTAACCAAGATTTTATATCTATTTAGTACATAGTAGAGCTGAGAACAGAGCTTAGTCTTCCCAGGTCAATTCTGTAACACTAGAAGTAAATGAGATTAAGTGCTAAGGAGAAAGATTACTATTATAGTGGGGGCTCCTAGGTATCTCCCACTATCAATTCTCCCCTTTTCTCTGAGAGATAGAACTTCTATTGTCAAAGCACATGATCTTCTAGAATAGTGAAGATATCGCCCAGCCTCCTCTCAGCTGTGGTCAATTTGCTGCTGAGAACCCTCCTTATAAAGTAGTTGACACATACCCCTTGTTCCTTTTCTTCTTGTCTTCTTCCATCCTTCTTCCTGAAACAGGAATGTGGTGATGGTAGCTCCATCTTAGGCCGTGCCCTTGAAGGCCACACATTAGGGATGGTGGAGAAGAAAGCGTGAAAGCATCCTGAGTCCCAGACAACTGGAAAGAAACTGTGCCAGACCCAGCCTGCCACTTCTGGACTTCTCTTTGAGAAAAAAACCAACTTCTATCACCTTTGTATTGCTGTTATGTTGGATCTCTGCTGTAATCAAATTCCATCCTAGGTGATCTAGCACCTATTAGAGGTTTTGTCCTTGAGGTGACAAAGTATGAATCTGAAGACCAGAGAGGCTGGCCAAATGGAATTAAGATCAGACAACCAATTTGACTCCCTTTGGTAAAGAAGCACATTCAGTTTACTAGATTCAGGAGGTGCCTGAGAGCTGTCAAAACAGTAGCTGAGTGAAGGGACTGTAGTCAAAAGACGGGTAGAGTGGGCAGGTTTCCCACAATGAGGAGACAGAGATTCACAAAGACACACCCATACTGACCAGAGGACCCTTTCCCCATAGGGTTTCATGGTTCTCCCTGTGTTGGGAAAGGTTGCTGCAGAGGAAGTCAGGTTTGGGGAAAGACGTTGTTCATGGTTAGTTCCTCTTTCCTTCTCTTGAGTTGCTTATGTCATTTAAAGAGAGATTTCACATCAGTCACACCTGACCCTCAGACACTACAATGACCTCCATTCTTACTTTTGTTTCCACGGCCTCTCCAAAACAACTTTCTGAACTGACTTCATCATAGAATGACTTTCCACATCTTTAGTACTAGTCACAATTTTTTTTCATTTTTATAAACTTTTCAATTTTGAAGGAGTTTTAGATTTATAAAAAAAGTTGTGAAGAGGGCTGGCCTGGTGGTGCAGAGGTTAAGTGCTCACATTCCCCTTCAGTGGCCCAGGGTTCACCAGTTCAGATCCCGGGTGCAGACATGGCACTGCTTGGCAAGCCATGCTGTGGCAGGTGTCCCACATATGAAGTAGAGGAAGACGGGCACGGATGTTAGCTCAGGGCCAGTCTTCCTCAGCAAAAAGAGGAGGATTGGCAGCAGTTAGTTCAGGGCTAATCTTCCTCAAAAAAGAAAAAAAAGTTGCGAAGATATTTCCCGTGTACTCCACACTCAGTTTCTCCTATTATTATTATCTTAAAGGAGAATAGTTTGTCATAATTAACAAACTACTACTGACTATCATTAACTAAAGTCCACATTTTATTTACATTTCCCTAGTTTTTACTGACTATCCTTTTTTCATTCCAGGATCCCAACTGGGATCCCATATTATAATTAGTCATCAAGTCTCTTAAGGCTTCTCTTGGCTGTTTCAAGTCAAATTTCTTTAGGTCCTCTTGGTGATTTCTTAAACTTTCCTTGTTTTTGATGTCCCTAACAGTTTTAAGGGGTACAAATCAGGTATTCTATAGAATGTCCTTCAATTGGGATTTGTCTGATTTTTTTTTTTTTTTTTCAAGATTAGACTGGGGTTATAGGTTTTGGGGAGGAAGACAACAAAGGTATATGGTACCATTCTCATCACATCATGTCAAAGGAACATACTGTCAACAGGATTTATCATTGATAATGTTATCTTCATCACCTGGCTGAGGTAGCCTTTGCCAATTTTCTCTACTGTAGAGTTACTCAAACATTAATTTTTTAATGATTAATTTTATAAATTCCTAAAATAAACTGCGATACTCATATAGACATAGGTAATATGATAGGACCAAAATAGGCCGGGCAAGTAGATGGAATGGGAAAATTAGGACAAGGAAGTCAGAAAAAGCAGAGGCAGTGTAAGTCCACAGAGATGCCCACCAGAACATGCTGTACCATCAGTAGAGATAGATTACAAATTAGCAGATTACAAATTAGCTCTAAGCTTCCCTGGAGCCAAAGCACCCAAGTGGAAATATAATGTTAGAAGACTCATGTTTGTTCATAAATTTTTGTCTATCATTTGTCCCAGTGCTTGGCTGTCAAAATTTCTTATATTGGTCCCCCTCAGGATAATGTGATATACTGGTTAACATTTTAACATATGCCTATATTTCTTTCTATCTATCATCTATCTATGTCTATCTATCTGTCATCTATTTAGTTACATACATACACACACACACACACACACACACACACATATGCACTTTCATGTAAGATAAAGGCATGGTAACTAAGCAGATTTCAATACATGACATTGCATCCATTCATGTAACTATTTAAATCCTGTTGATCCAAGGTTAAAATTGATGATGTTTTTAATAATGAATAGACTGCTTATGTTTCAGACAATGCACGCCAATACCATTCCTTATAATGAGCTTTTAGTAGTGATCGGGCATCCAGAGTTGAGGTTATATTTTCTAGCAAAAAACAAAAAACAGAAACAAAAACCTAGAGTGAAATTATTTCTATGGCACTACGACATTCTCAAAATGAACACAGCATTTATACTTCTTATGAGAAACAGTGACCTTAACTAGAACACTAGATCATGGGAATATTTTATAGATGGAGATACAATCTTAGAAGGGGGTATGGATACACCCAGTGTTGGGTAGTCAATAAAAGGCAAAGCCAGGGCTCAAAAATTAATTATCTCCAGAATTCTCCTTGGGGAATAATTGTATCTTGGACCAAATCAGCAGATATTATCCTGCTAGTTATTTCAGTGGTGAACATCCCAGCCAGAGCAGCTATACATCTTTATTTCACTTTGGTTTCTAAAGGTAGCACAGCCTCAGAGCCCGCAGTTCGAGTCAGTCAGATATAGTTTTGAATCTGTGACCATTATAGTTCACCATTCTCTTTACAATATCTAACACAGTGGTTAGCCCATAATGAGTACTCAGTACGTTTCTGCCTTAGCATTGTCATTATTATTGTTACTTATATTGCAGGTGCCCAAAACAGGTGTTGATGGACTACATCAATAGATAAATAACAAATGAATGAATGAATAAGTGAATGAATGAATTCAGACTTTCACATTTCCCGGCTCTGTGCTATTCAACCAAGCGAGGATAATAATTTCTAATCATCCATTTGTGGGGAAGACCCTATAAGATCAGACATGTGAAAGCACCTGGTGCCTCATTTGACATGTAGTGAGGCTTAGAAGGACAAGAACAAACCTGCCTCCTCATTGCATCAGCTCCATGTAGTTGAGGCACTATATATCTTTACCTCTAAGATTTAATCCATTTTAACATACATGAATTTTTTTTTTAAAGATTTTATTTTTTTTCCTTTTTATCCCCAAAGCCACCCCCCGGTACATAGTTGTATATTCTTAGTTGTGGGTCTTTCTAGTTGTGGCATGTGGGATGCCCCCTCAGCGTGGCTTGATGAGTGGTGCCATGTCTGTGCCCAGGATTCAAACCGAGGAAACACTGGGCAGCCTGCAGCAGAGCACACCAACTTAACCACTCAGCCACGGGGCCGGCCCCTTCATGAGTCTTTTAAAAGTGTTTTAAACCATGTCTTTGCAAGGGCCAGAAAAGGAAACAGAAAGAACCATTCCAATTTCAGAAATGTTAAAATGTGAAAAAAATCATGGTGGTTAGATACAAGCAAGTAAGCCTTTTTTTTCTTGGATTATTAAGCAGAAATTTAAAGACTTATGTGAGTTTAGATGCTACAAAGCAATTGTCTCAGGGACAAATTATCCTTGAACAAACAGACCTTGAGGTTTAAGCTCTGATGTGAAAACTTAATTTCTGCTCTCTGGAGAACTAGCTGTGCCCTTAAGGCCTTGCCCAGTTATCAGCCCAGCCCTGGGTTCAGCATCAGGCACAAGAGGCACAGATGTGAAGAGCCCTTGAAGCTTTGTATAACAATCACTCCCAAGGGCATACGTGCACAACATGGTCTATTTGTGCTAAGCACATGCAAAAGCTGGTGCCAAATCTGCAGTTTGCTTAATGACAGAATAAAGACCACTTAAATTAATGGATATTTGAAATCCATCCTTTCAGTACAGTTATTGGAGCAAGAGATGTTAATTATTCCCATTACTTTTCTCCACGCCTCCCAATAGGCTGCTCCTTTGACTTCTGAATGCAAGTATCCGCTTTGTTCCTACTGAACTTAATTCATCAGGTGGGTCTGTTTCCAAGCTCTTAGCACCTCACATATAACACTTCAATTAAATGGAGAAGAGTAATTACTTAAAGTGACAAAGAGAAGAGTGCTAATTAACTAAAAAGTTCATTTCAGGGCACTTAAACTAGAGTAGTGCAAAGTAAAGAGGTCATGTTTTAATGTATTTGCTTGACTTGCTTTTGTAAAACACTGTTCTTCATTATAATGCCAAAACAGCAAAAGCATGTTGCATTAACAAAGAATTAATGACTCTTAGTGACGGAGATCTGATTTCTGTCTTTTTCACTCACAAAGTGTATGAGACTCATTGAAGAGAATAAAGTTAATAATCTTGGATTTTCCTCTTGCTATATATATTTCAAGTATATCTTTTTTTTTTTTTGTAAAAGAAGATTAGCCCTGAGCTAACATTCACTGCCAAGTCTCCTCTTTTTGTGTAGGAAGATTGGACCTGGGCTAACATCTGTGCCTATCTTCCCCTATTTTCCATGTGAGACGTCCACCACAGCATGGCTTGATAAGTGGTGCATAGGTCCACACCCAGGATGGGAACCAGCGAACCCCAGGCCGCTGAAGCAGAGTGCATGAACTTAACCACTATACCATGGGGCCGGTCCCTCAAGTTTATCTTAATGTTACTAATGTTCAGGCTTGAAAATCAAGCTTATTACATTAAAAATTTTTCTAAAATTTAATTGATTAAAACAATTATATAAACACATAGGCAAGTTTTTATTAAAGTCCCACATTTGATTTGAATGTGTAATCTTAGGAATAAAGCTGCTATAAACATCCATATTCAGGCTTTTGTGTGGACATAAATTTGCAGCTCCTTTGGGTAAATATCAAAGAATGTGGTTGCTTAGATAAACAAGAATATATTTAGTTTTGTAAGAAACCGCAAAACTGCCTTCCAAGGTCGCTGTACCATTTTACATTCCCACCAGCACTGAATGAGAGTTCCTGTTGCTCCACATCCTCTCCAGCATTTGGTGTTATCTGTGTCCTGGATTTTGGCCATTCTAATAGGTGTGTAGTGGTATCTCGTTGTTTTAATTTGCATTTCCCTGATGACACATGAAGTGAAGCACCTTTTCACATTCTTATTCACCTTCTATATATCTTCTTTGATGAGGTGTCTCTTAAGGTCTTTGGCCCATTTTTGAATTGTGTTGTTTGATTTCTTATTCTTGAACTTTAAGAGTTGTTTTTATATTTTGGATAAAAGTCTTTTATTAGATATGTCTTTTGCAAATCTCTTCTCCCAGTCTATGACTTGTCTTCTCATTCTCTTGACATTGTCTTTCACAGAGCAGAATTTTAAAATTTTAATAAAGTCCAGGTTTTCAATGATTTCTTTCATGGATTGTACCTTTGGTGTTGTATGTAAGAAGTCTCCACCATACCCAGGGTCACCTAGATTTTCTCTCACGCTATCTTCTAGGAGTTTTATAGTTTTGCATTTTATGTTTAGGTCTGTGGTCCATTTTGAGTTAAATTCTGTGAAGGGTACAATGTCCGTGTCTAGATTAACTGTTTTGCATGTAGATGTTCAGTAGTTTTAACACCGTTTGTGGAAAGGACTATCATTCCTCTGTGGTATTGCCTTTGCTCCTTTGTCAAAGATCAGTTGACTATATTTATGTGGGTTTATTTCTGGGTTCACTATTCTGTATCATTGACCTATTTGTTTATTCTTTTGCCAGTGTCACACTGTTTTGACTACTATAGCTTTATGTAAGTCACAAAGTTGAGCAATGTCAGTCCTCCAACTTTGCTCTCCTTCAATATTGTTTTGGTTATTCTGCGTCTTTTGACACTCCATATAAACTTTTGAATAAGTTTACTGATATTCAAAAAATAACGTTCTGGGATTTTGATTGGGATGGCATTGAATCTATAGATCGAGTTGGGAAGAACTGACATCTTCACAGTATTGACTCTTCCTATCCATGCACAGGGAATATTTCTCCATTTATTTAGTTCTTGTTTAATTTTGTTCATCAGAGTTTTGTAATTCTCCTCATATAGATCTTGTACATATTTTGTTAGATTTGTACCTAAGTATTTCATTTTGGGGGAATGCTAATGTAAATGGAATTCCATTTTTAATTTCAAATTCCACCTATTCATTGTTGATATACAAGAAAATGATTGACTTTTGTATGTTAATCTTGTATCCTACAACCTTGCTATAATTATTTATTAGTTTGAGGAGTTTTTTTTTGTCAATTCTTTCAAATTTTCTATGTAGACAATCATGTCAACTATGAAACAAAGGCAGTTTTATTTCTTTCTTCCCAATCTGTATATCTTTTATTTCCTTTCTTTTCTTATTGCTTTAGATAGAACTTCCGGTATGATGTTGAAAGTGATGATGAAAGTATGATGTTAAAGGAATGTCTCTCCAAAATTCACATAGTGAAGCCCTAACCTCAAGTACCTCAGAATGAATCTATATTTGAAGATTGAGTCTTTAAAGAGATAGCTAGGGGCCGGCCTGGTGGCACAGTGGTTAAGTTCGCATGTTCTGCTTCTCTGCAGCCTGGGGCTGGCTGGTTTGGATCCCGGGGGTGGACATGGCACCACTTGGCAAAAAGCCATGCTGTGGTAGGTGTCCCACATATAAAGTAGAGGAAGATGGGCATGGATGTTAGCTCAGGGCCAGCCTTCCTCAGCAAAACAAGGAGGATTGGCGGTGGTTAGCTCAGGGCTGATCTTCCTCAAAAAAAAACAACAAAAAGAAAAAGTGATTAAAAAAATAAATAAACAAAGAGATAACTAAATTAAAATAAGGCTGTTAAGGTGGACCCTAACCTAATCTGACTTGTGCCCTTGTAAGAAGAGGAAATTTGGATACACAAAGTGATGCCAGGTGCACATGCCCACAGAGGAAAGAGCATATGAGTACTTAGCAAGCAGGCAGACATGTACAAGCCAAGAGAGAGGCTTCAAAGAAACCAAACCTGTCAACACGTTTGTCTTAGACCTCTGGCCTCCAGAACTGTGATGAAATAAATCTCTGTTGTTTAAACCACTCAATCTGTGGTAATTTTTGTTATGGCAGCCCTAGCAAACTAATACAATCAATGACTCTTCTCTTATTTCTCACTGTTCTGTTTTCCTGTTCATTTACTAATTTTCTCCAGCCTATATATTTGTTCTTTTCCTTTACCTGAAAAACAAGAGAATTGTACACTAGCACACACACACACAAAAAAAACCAAAACACTCTCCTTAACTTTGTACCCTTCTCTAGCTACCATACTATCTTTTCCTCTCCCTTCTTAATCAAATGTTTGTCTGATAGATTACACTCAGTATCCCCATTTACTCATATCCCAATCACTCTATAATACTTTATATTTACAATCATGGTTGTACCACTGCATTAAAGCCACAAAGACACAGTCACCTGGTGACTCTCCAAATGACAAATTCAGTAGATAATTTTTAATTTTCATTTTACATGATTTCTACACAAATTTTGACTCTGTTTGCTGTTCCCTAGATCTTGAAACTGTCTCTCTGGTTTCTATAACACTTTACTTTTCTGGTTCCCTTCTTACCTCTTGACATTTCTTCCTGGTTTCCTTCTTCTGATGGTCTTCTTCCTCAACACTTTAAACAGTGGTGTTATTCAAGGTTTCGTCTTGGATCCTCTTCTCTCTAGACACTACCTTGCATTTCTGGGTTATCTTGTCCTTTCCTTCAATTTTACAACTATTTATACCTTGGAGAAGAACAATCTATAGTTCTAGGCCAAGACTGTCCATGAGTTTCAGAGCTTTATATTTCACTGTCTTTTACACACCGTCCTTTCTCTGTGTCTATTTTAAAAATCTCTAAGCACAGTTTCCCCTCCTTGCACCTGTTTTTATTAAATTTTGCCATGATGCTAAAAGCTTATGACTCAGCTGGATATCTGATCTATTTCTTCTTCTTCTTCAGATAAATAGAAATAATCTTTTTCCAGTTGTGAATGACAAAAATAACAATTCTAATTACCTTCCATTTAAATACAGGAACATAAAATAATTCTTCACAAAAAATTGCCACTGCGTGGACCAGAGTAAGGTATTGACATCCCAGTGGCTCAACCAACTCAATAGGCCTAACAAATAGCCCTTTTTCTGTAATGCCTGCAGAGTGCTCCTCCATGTCGTTGAGAGGGCAGCTTAGAGAAGGAATCATGGGTTATGGCCTTGCTTATTAAGTAGGGTGAACAGAGTTCCCTGGCCTGATGATTCCAAAGAAAAAATACTGACCAGCCTGTTTTTGTAGTTTTTACAGAATTTGGAACTCTTACTCAAAATGACTGGTGCCTATTTGGATGTGGGTTAGGCTAGGTGTGTTACAGTTGATTCTCCAAGTGCTGGTGAATGAAAGGAGCCTATTATCAGCCTAGGAGTAGACTTCAGAGTGTCCCAGGAAGTATATAAAAATATGGGATTTATTATAGAAATGAGAAATATTTAGAGCACACACGGAAGAGGCAGGCATGCCACTCAATGAGGATCCCCAATTTTCTGGGATCATACATCTGCAGAGGTGTGTTGAAGACCAGATAGAATGTTAGCCAGGAGACAGTTTGTTGAGACAAACCATCCATTAAGGTTTTTTATCATTCCAACTGATAATTCCTTATAACAAGGGTCTAACTACAAGGTCACATCATTGGGTGTCCACAAAACAGGACAAAAGAAGATGTATTTGCGAATGCTGAGATCACCCTCTTGTACTAAGACTACTCTTCTCAAAATCAACACAGATGGATTTAACTCATTATCTCCCACCCCAATCCTATTCTCCCAAATGGATTTCCTTCCTGTGAAATCCAGTGCTGTATCACCACCAGGTGCCCAAGCTAGAAGCCTAGGATTCAAATTCAACATCCTTCTTTCTTTTATCCTACATGCTGAGTATCTCTTGAATTCATGCTTTTTTCTTCATCTTCACTATCTGGGTTATGGTTCCCATCGTAGCTCTCAGGTGGACTGTCTTCCTCCAGATCTACCCCTCCAATCAGTGCTCTAAGAGCTGCTGGAAGAATGATTTAAATACTATTATGGAGATTTCACTTCATTTAAAGAAGATTTTCATGGCCCAAAAAACAAAATGAAATAAGACAAACAATAAAGCACTGGGCTGGATATCTGCAAGCATTTCTCCCTAGCTCCTATATTCCAGGATTCTAAAATCCACATCCATATGAGGAACAAGGAAAATGATGTCATCGTGTATAATGTAATCATGGGCTCCCTATAGTAGTGCCAAACTTCAGTCTGTACAATCACACGTGTTCTCTTCTTCTCTTTGGGTTTTTCATGTCTGAGATTAGAGTTTAATACCGTCATCAAGTGATCAAACAAGAATCCCTAATTCTTAATAGCTAGGAGGCAACATTATGCTGGACCCTTTTGGATATCCATGCATCTTTCTAAAATGGCCCTGGTCTAGAGCAACTATCTTCCGGTGGAACTTGAGTCATCCTCATTCCTTATTGGTCACAATAAAAATGTTTTTGTGATATTTCAAGAAAGTATCATAGAGTCACGCATTGACAGTAGCTTCCCTGTTCTTAGAATATATCCATAATGCATTCCTCCCACAAGAGTGGGAGGCTTTGAAGTGCTTATTATATAACTGAAGGGATTATGCAAGTTTCTGTTGTTAAATGAGCAATTTTTTTAAACTCGAGTCAAATACTCTTTTAATCCCTTCGTTGGTGTCTAACTATCTATGAACATCTAAACATTATACTAGATAATACCTCAGATCTGGCATACAGTATATCTAAAATTCTATAATTAGTTAATAAACACCTCACTTAGACCTTTGGGGATGATTATCTTTTTCTAGATTGCTAAAAATATTTTTTATAAAGGGAGTACATACTTGTTTTATTTTTTTCATTTATTTATTTTTTTCGAGGACTATTAGCCCTGAGCTAACATCTGCTGCCAATCCTCCTCTTTTTGCTGAGGAAGATAGGCCCTGAGCTAACATGTATGTCCATCTTCCTCTACTTTATATGTGGGATGTCTGCCACAGCATGGCTTGATAAATGGTGGGTAGGTCCATGCCCAGTATCTGAACTAGCGAACCCTGGCCCAGCCAAGCGGAGCACACAAACTTTGCTGTGCCACTGGGTTGGCTCCAAGGGAATGCATACTTTGAAGCCTAGAATTCTACAGACAAATGAAGCTGAGAAAGTATTAGTTGCAATAGATGATATTCATTTCTATCAAGAAAATCACAGAGTATGCACACGGACACATATTGTGTATATGCGTATATACGTTTTTTCGTATGTATGTGTGTGTATATATATGCATATATATATATTTATCATCTTTCTTTGGGAGAAATTTTGTGTCTTTCAAGTCTATGCTTTCATTTGGTCTGGCTGGAACAAATCTGTTAGTCAGCATCTTCTGGAAGAAAAAGCATTCAGCATAGCTGCATTTTTGCTTTTTCTAGAAAGACCATCTCTATGAGTTTCATATAGACCAGCTGATAACATGGTAAATATTATGCCTGTAATTTATTTGAAAACACTTTAGCATGGAGAGTGTGGTAAAAATACATGTGCTGGTTTCAATCTACACCCTAGTGTCAGTCAGTTGTCCTTCTCCAGCATTCACACCCCACCAAAGACCTTCTCCTACTAATCAGAATGGCCACACACAGAAGCAGATACTCTGAAGCAGCTGGTTGGAATTCCTTTACCTCAGTTCATCCCCAGAGGCTTTGATAATCAGCACAATGAATGTCAGAGAGGGGCAACATAATTGAATTTGGTAGCATTAAAGTTTATGGATTGTCAAAAATACCTTAGGGAAACTCCTTGCTTTTGCATGAACAAGAGGGGTATAGAATCTGGCAGATCCTTTACCCTTTGTTCTTGAGAACGTCCCTTGGCCTTGACACAGATGTGTCTCTGAGAGTGGTTTAGCTTACTCCCATGTTTGACTTAGGTGACTCTTTTATGCAAAGTATTTTGGTACCTGTAAAGAGAACAGAGACCTGGGCCTTCGTTGAGCTGACAAAAGAGATTATATAACTATTTATTCCTGCCTACTAAAAAACGTCTAGATGTTTTGCAGACTACAGTCTGAGGTTTTCCTTCATTGAAATCAGTAATTATTGGTGGCTACGAAGATCCATCAGATAGAAGCTAATACAGCTGTGTGACCAAATCGGCTTAAACCAGTTCACGATACCTTCTTTTCAGTGTCAGTTATGTGACATTCTTTCAACAACAACATGCTTGGCCCAATTAGTATTTACTAAATACTTAGTTAATTTAATTGAATAATAGTTCAAACTAAATTAAAATCAACCATATACGAACATACACAGAGACCTTAGTAATTCAGTAATTGAAACAGAGTGATCTTAGTTCATTTTCAAATAAGAAAATGTCAGAGACACTTTCTTTATCTTTTTGGAATGACTAGGTTCAAATCATACTTTAGTGGACATTTGTGAAGTTGGCACTTAAAAGGAGTCATGTGATATAGTGAAGGAAAAGAAAATTGAATTTTGAGTCAGAGCATCTAAGTTCTCATACAGGTTCTGTCTCTGAAAAGCTGGGTAACAATGAGAATGTCATTGAACCTTGCTTGCTTTTAATTTATTCCTCTGTAAATAAAAGAATAAAATTAGTCTTATTGATTGAATCTTTCACTTATTTATTCATTTCATCATTGATTCAATAAATGATAATATTCATAATGGCAAACACATACAATTCATCAGGCATTTGTTTTAAACATCCCATATTCCTGAACATATTTAACCATTAAAACAACCTTGTGAAGTAAGATATGTTTATTATCCCAAGAAGGCATTGAGGCATAGAAACAGTAAGCGAATTTCCCAAGAATGGTGAGCTGACCCAAACCAATTTAGGCATGCACAGCTCTTAGATTCTTTTTGGTAAATTACAGTGGTGGCCAAAAAGTTGGAGGTACTAAAAGTTACTTACTCTCCAAGACTCTCTACCCGTTTATAATGAAAGCAAGTTGCTATGGGCTGAGTTGTATCTCTTCAAAATTCATATGTGGAAGCATTAATCCCCAGTAACTCAAAATATGACTGCATTTTAAGATAGGGACTTTAAAGAGGTAATTTAGTTAAAATGACTTCATTAGAGTGGGCCTTAATGTAATGTAAAATATGACTGGTGTCCTTATAAGAAGGGAGAATTTGGACACAGTCATGTACAGAAGGAAGACGATGTGAGGACGTAGAAAGCAGCCATCGTAAGCCAAGGAGAGAGGACTCAGAAGAAACCAAACTTGCAAACACCTTGATCGCAGACTTCTAGCCTCCAGAGTTGTGAGAAAATAAATTTCTGTTTCAGCCGCCCAGTCTGTGTTACTTTGTCATGGCAGCCCTGGCAGACTAATGCATAAGACTTAGATCAAATTTTGATACACATACGTCACATTTTAACTTAATATGTATTCATATGCACTAAAAAACATCAATTCATAGGATCTGTTCTATTGGCTCAAGATGTCCCAACGCTCAGTCCATTTATACGCTCCAACTTTGCGGGAAAGGTTTCCTGAAACGAATGCCAGGGCTGCACAGGAGGAATTCTGTACCACATACAGCCCAAAATTCCAGAGTTTATGGCTGGACACCAGACAGTAGAGAGATTTAAAGTATCATTTCTAAGTGTGGGTTGCACTGGATTTTTATATCCCGATCATCAAGCATGGGGAATATTCCTAAACTATTTTAAGCAGTCCAACTATCCTGATTGTATTTAATTCCACCAATGAAAAACCATTTCTAATATTTTTCATGCTGATTAACATGTCATTATTTTAAATAGTTTTTTAAGCATTCGTGTACTGGCATGCAGCATAGTAGCCAGCAAAGCATTAGCTCTTATTAAAAGATGGGAATAAGAGGAGCATTTGTAGCAGCCAGCAGGAACCTGCCCTTTCTGAAAGAATGCTGGCTGGACTTGCATTCATGACAATGTGTTGGCTGACCATGTCTCAAATGCACTTTTTTGGATAGCAGCTGGGCATTGGCTTAACTTAGGCAACACACACACATGCTCTGCCATTGAGCAGACTGAAGTATCTTAAAGTAAATGACAAGTATCTGGTCCCAAGTCTCCCTAGCTAGCAAGAAGCACAGCTGGAATTGGAACCCAGGAAGTCAGGCTGGAGAGGCTGTGCCCCAAACCCCTGGCACATTAAGCACTTGTTACTAGTAATTGACAGATACCGCAAGTTATGAACATAGTTTGATTTAACCCTCAAGGGAGGTCTTAGAGATGGAAGCTCGGGGAGTATTTTTCCCCAAGCGTAGATACTGAGTATTGAAAGTGAAGGGGCAAAGCAATCATGGGTGTGCAACTACTGTGGTCCCACAGGATTCCCCCTGCTCAGAAGGGGCCCCATGCTTGGGGTTAAATGCTCTGCAGTTGCCATCTTGAAACCCTTAATAATTTTTTCTTTGAAGTTGTGTTTTGTAAGTGAAGTCTGATGGGACATGGGAGTATTGCAAGGGGCTTGGACCCTCTGCTCATGTGCAATTCTACTTCCTGCCTCCACCTCACCTCTCCAGGATTGCTTCTCCGTTTCCCACTTCCCTGCTCCTATCCAGTGGCCACTGCAGCCCTCGGCGCCTGGCAGGGATCTGGACATGGGAACTGGGGAGGGTCAGGTTTGGCTGTGTGCCACCAGTGCTGAATTGTACCTGTAACACTGCGTTCATTCTGAGAGTGGCCTCACATCTGAGGTAGCGCAGCGTTCAGCAGATTTACCTGTATCAGATCCACTAGTGAATAAAAAACACCTTGACATACTGACAGAGAGACCACAGGAGAATGGAAAATAGTTTTTTTCCATGTGTTTTGATCAAAGGATCAAAACGTTCTTGTTTTCATTTTGCATTGGGTCCTGAAAAATATGTAGCCAGTCCTATGAAAAGGAGAGAAATCAAGTCTTTTAAAAGCAAAGTCAATACTCTTTCCAATACACCATGCTGTAAAATTGCCCAACAAAGAGAGATACAGTATCCTGTGCATTCATGTCACATCATCCCATTTGGAAAAAGGAAAAAGTAAGGTGGGACCAGAGCAGGTTTCAAGGTTAATGCTGAAATAGAACAATATCAAAGAGATTAGAGGCTACAGGGCCTGGGAAACGCTTGGTTGGTGGTAACAAAATTAATATAGTCTGAAAGATTTTTAAATGTTATGGAAACATAAAAATATCCTGAAAGTAAGGCCAGAATAAGCTTTTGGTAGAAATTAACTAAATTAAATTGGGAAAGAAAGAGGGCTAGGGGTTTACAGCCACTTTGGTTCATTAATTTAATATGCAATTATGGAAAGTCTATGAGATGAGGTTATAAAAAGACTCACTTGAGTCTTACTTGGACTTTGAGGGGTTCAATGAGAAAAGAGCAAGACTGGAGTTAAGGTGTCATCTGTATCCATAGTCATTCTCCTGCACTGTGAGCAGCAAAAGCTAATAGTGGGCAGCAGGTCCAGTCATTCAGTAAACGCTAATTATTTTGTGCCAGTCCTTTTCTAACCAGTGGCACTGTCAAAAGAGAAAAGACACATTTTGCTTTGTGATTTTGCGTGGAGGGCAGTCCTAGAAACAAAGAATTAGAATTCAAGTGCTGTGATGGAAGCATTCTGCCAGCTGGAGAAATAAAGGAGGGAATAGCTAATGCTGCTTGAGGATGAGGAGCTGGCAGGCTAAGGAGTAACCAGAGCTTTAAGTGGCCAGGAGCTGGAGGTGTCTGAGAAGCAGCAATGAGCACAGGATGGAGAAGTAGCTGAGGGCTTTGTGAGGGTTGTTTGGTGCCCAGGAATTAGTTCCTGATACGTGGGCATGCCATTTACCCTTGGTTGATGGAACATTCATGTTCTCTCTTACGGTGGCTCTAAGCTAAGCAACTGGACTTGGCAATCGGGAATCTTCAGAAATGTTTTAAGAAAGGGAGTGATGTGACCAGAATGGCCACTGGGTGGAGCTTAGAAGTACTTGAAGTGTTAGGAGACTGACGAGAAGGAACCCAGGAGAGACTATTGCAAGAGTCAGCACAGAGGATGATGAGGTGGAACACTGAGAGTGGCTTCTGCTCAGAGAAAGACTTCTTTTGAGAGAGATTTAATCATCAAGGACAACTTCACTCGAATAAAATATCAATATCAACTTCATCAGTAACAATTTTATTCCATAATTCTACAGCACATAATCCTCTCCTAAAGGATGTCCCGGATTGTTCCGTTTGATTCTCACAAACCCTTGTGATGACTGGTAGCTGGAAGAGCTATTGTCATAGACACTGAACCAGGGGATGAGTCTGAGGTCGCACAGCCTGATGTAGGACAGAACCCCAGACTTCTTGATTGTCATGAGGCTTTACAACTTAACACTTCACATTTTGCAGACTAACAATCTGTGCAGTGTGTATTATTCCACATTCTGTGTACTATTAAAAGTCTCATTGTTGTATTCCTATATGTCCCTCTCGAAATTTTCTGAAGACGTATGTCTAAGGATGTCTTTGGCGATCCCAGCTTCTAGTTTCAGTAGGAAAACTTCAGGGATATGACAATGCATTAAAAGGCTATGAACCGGACTCCTAATCGAGATTGGATTTGAACTTGTTCTTACTGTAGATATGGTATGTTCTCCATAGGAGAAAATTTGTTTTATTTTCCTTCTGGCTGAATGGACAGCTTCTCAGGATGCAACTTTAACTTAATCAGTGTTTTAAGCACTCCCAGTATGTATTAACTCAGAAACAGTACAAGCCTGCAAAGGAAAAGATATCGTTGCCCAAAGTAGTTCTGTGTGTGAGCAAAAACCATAGCTGTGTGGAAAGAGGACTGAGATTGAACCATAAATACTTGTTCAGAATCCAAACTGTCTTCCCGAAAACATCAGCTTAAACGCTTTTGGACGAGTTAGATGGTTCTCCATTTTTCCTTCCTTAAGGAAGTTCACGCCTTTATGTAGTTATCATAAGGCAATGCACACCGAGTTACAGCACACCCTCAATCTGCCAATTGTTGGGGTGTATAACGGTGCACTTGTTAGTCAAGAAATCCCTGGGACACAAAACTCTTTGGTGAAGAAGATACCCTTAGACAGACGGAGAACCTTCAGAACACTCTCGCTGAATTATGCAAGATTTTCTGGTTTATGGTCATTAGAGGCAGTGATAAAGCAGCTGTCACTGAGTAGGATGTTGGCAAATATCAGTGCAAAGAATAGAGACTATTACCCGGGTGCCATTCACTCATTACAGTGAGCTTTGTGCTAGCATTTCTCTTATAAATCCTTCTTTTGATAAGATTGTAATTTGCCTGACTAAATATTTGCTCCAGGCATCACCTTGACGGTAAAGGTCTAAAACAAGATTAATGTGCAGTACGTGTCTCTGCACTCTGGTTCTTTTCACTGTGTTTCAGTAGGAAAGGCTCAAAAGAGATGCTACAATCACAGGCTTGATTTTTCAATTGAAAAAAAAGGAATGGAGCTACTTCTTGTAAATGAGTCTGTTCCGTTTCTACTGACTCTACTTAACAAAGCTAACTGGTTTGAACTGGTTCACAGAGGGTAGAGGAAACTGAAAAAAGTGAACATTGAAAACAGGCACATCTTTTCTATTTCAATAATGACACTAGCCTGGGATTTCAAAGATTATTTGTGTTGTCTGATGTATGAGTATTGGGAGAAGGAAACAGATATGAATGCATTGAGAGACACATCGCCCAGCTGTGACGCATGCTGGGGGCCCTGGAGGAACACCATGGGGACAGGAAGGTGTACTTGATAAATAACAACTAAGGACGGCAATGATGGAACAAATATTTGAACATCTCTGAGGTGAGAACCACACACAGAGGCAAATGTTTATTGATGCAAAAAAAATCAAATCCAAAGAACAGGTTGTAGCTCCGCAGAGAACTGAGTGGAAAGCTGGAAGCTGAATATTATAGCCTCACAAAGTGATCATCATCTCTAATAGATACCAAGTAATGCATTGGACTGACAGATTTTCTTTTTTGAGTTAACTGGAGTTTTGTATTTGTCTTTAAGGACGTTAATGAAATATGTCCTATCATGAGATAATGAAAAAATATCCTTAGAGAGAAATTTGATTAACAGTAGGTCCAAATGATAAGAACAATCTTTCCTTTTAGAGAGTAAAAAGAGATACAGTCACGGGCTGTATGACAATGTTTTGGTCGATGATGGACCGCATATATGACGGTGGTCACATAAGATCAGTACCATATAGCCTAGGTGTGTAGTAGGCTACCAGCTAGTTGTGTGTAAGTACACTCTAGATGTTCACACAACGATGAAATCATCTAACGAGGTGTTTCTCAGAACATACACCCGTTGTTAAGCAACTTATGACTGTAAAGAGTTTCCCATTGTCAACAGAGTCTAACTTCAGGTTCACGCTTCAAAGGGACACAGAGTCTCATGCCAACTGAAAAGTAAGTTTTAGTAAGTAATCTAAGAGGTGATATTTTTTATTTGTTAAAACGTAGAACCCTAGACACATCATAAAACGAAACTTTGAGAATTTACAGTATTTTTAAAGAAGGATCTGTTTGCAGTTTTGTGATAATTATTTAGTGCCTATTTATAAGTGAGACATCCCATTTCTCAAATGGCTTAGTCTAAGTATAGATTAGTGAGAGGGAGACATGTAAAACACTCACCTATTTCTAGCAGAGCATTTATATAGAATATTTTAATTCTTTCAGCATGTTTATATGTTTCTGTCTCCTAGATAATAAATCATATCTTACTCAACTATGCTCCTCTTTTGGTTAATACTCTACTTTGTATACTGTGGGTACTCAACCAATGTTTATATATGGACTAGATGAAGGATGTGAGTAAAGAATAGGGGAAGAGGCTGGTGGAGCAGTAACGTGTGCAAATGCAGGGCCAGGACCGTGCCTCATGAACATCATGGGAAATATAAGAAGGAAAGAACGCGCTTAGGAGGAAGGTCATTTCCTTCAAGGTCAGGCAGGTCACAGTGAGACCTTTAGAAATTCGGTTCCACAATCTATTTTCTGCAATCCAGGAATACAAAGAGATCATAAACATATGGTAAGCTTGTTCAGTGGTAAAATCCCATCTGATTCCACTAAGTTTCTTTAGATTGTTAAATTTATTCTGTCTCATATAAATTTTCCTAAGATTTTCGGTAGAAATGTTCATGTGTTTGATTACTAGGTGCTATCCTGGTCCCCAGCTGAGGATATTATTAAAATATATTGCACGTGTACCTTATTCCATTTCTAAAAGATCACAAATTTTGAATTTCTAAACACATTCTACCCCCAAGGGTTTCAGATAAGGGATTGTGGACATATGGAAGTTCACAAAGAGGCCAAGACATTAAGTAGACTCTTGCGTGGTTGGTTAAAAGACTTGATCAGGTCAAGCAACTCCTCACCTGTGAAGCTGAGGTTGCCATCCAAGTCTTTCTGACTTTAACCTTGTGATTCCCCACACTCTTCAAAGAATTATAGTAGCAAAAGAGAAAGAAGTCAACAAACCTATGATTAGATATTTAATGTTTGTTAGGCATTGCTCTAATTAAAGTTACTCATTTAATCCTTTACATAATCTTACGGCATAGGTACCATTTTTATCCCAATTTTACAGATGAGCAAATGCCAAGGGAAATTAAGCAACTTGTGCAAGGCCACAAAGTTGGTAAGGGGCAGAGATGGAATTATGAACCCAGGTTATCTGTCTCCATGCCAGTGGCCATAACCGCCATATAGTACTCTTAAGATAAGAATATGTCTAATACACTGAGTATGAAACAAGGGAATGTAAAGTTCCTTGAAAAAATATACAAAAAGGAGACAGAGAAGAAAATATATGGAGACAAAAAGATGAGAAATGGGTGGAAATTCTTGTTTAAAGGTGAGGCCAGCGAGACCTTAAATGAATCCCTAAAAAGAAAAAGCTCAGTGGTTAAAGCCCAGTGAAAGCAATCTGGATTAGATACACATAATTTTGAAAAGTTTAAAGTTATCTGTTTTGCATAAGTGGTTTATACTTTATCAAGGACATGAATTAGTTAGTCTCATTTCCTTTCTTTCCAAAACCTCACATTAAAAGTTTCAATGAAGGGGCTGGCCCCGTGGCTGAGTGGTTGAGTTCGTGCGCTCCACTGCAGGCGGCCCAGTGTTTCATTGGTTCGAGTCCTGGGTGCGGACATGACACTGCTCATCAAGCCACGCTGAGGCGGCGTCCCACATACCACAACTGGAAGGACCCACAACGAAGAATATACAACTATGTACCAGAGGGGCTTTGGGGAGAAAAAGGAAAAAATAAAAAAAAATCTTTAAAAAAAAAATCTTTAAAAAAAAAAGTTTCAATGAAATATTATTCTGAACGTACTTTGGTAGACCATAAAAACAGTATGTAGATGTAAATAACTGAACTAAAGTATTCAAAAAAATGTCCATCTTAGTCTAGATTGCCCCGAAAGCAGAGCCTGAGGCAAGTGTTATGTTCTACTGCTTGACTAGGAAGCATAACCCCAGGGAGCAGAAGAGTGGCAGTGAGGTAAAGAAGGAGTAAAGGGCAGATGATGTGGCTGATTGTTGGATCTTGAGGACTGTCCTTTGAAAAGTCACTTCTCCTCAGTTTGGTGGATTAGGTAGCGGAAGAAGTAATCGCCTGTTCCCATCTTCCACTGGTTAAAGTTTCACCCCACTGGGCTTCAAGTTTCTAGCATTTCCAGGTTGAGGTTATGCAGTTGTCAACAGAGTCTGGCTTACTGTTACCCACCCTTTGGCATCAACAAGGAAGGAATGAAGGTGGGAGTGTTACGTCAAGTCGCACTTCCCTGCCATTGGTTGGAGTTCATGTAGAACAGGACACCCAGCAGCAGCCGGAACCACAAAGGAACAAGAGGGATAGAATTTGAAGAGGCTGGTGCATAAGAAAGATCTGAGATATGGTTTAATGGATTACCATTGCCTTTTAAGTCGTACTTACCAGACTCTGACCTACAGAAGCACAGTGTAAAGTACGAGGCCACGTGTCAGTGCAGCTGGGGAGGTATTTTGTGACAGTAGAATCATTACCTGTTCTTTCAAATAAGTAGCTGCTTATACAACTGTTAACTTCAGGGTAAATCACCTTTTCTCCTGAAGTAACACGAACTAGTAAAACTTTATTTTATAAATTCTATAAATAAATATTTTCAAAATTGAGTTCTCATTAGATAATCTTTCATTCTTTCTATTCCTTGTTTTTTTACATACTTTGTCCACTGAAGTGATTGTATTTTGAAAAGATTAAAAACATGAACGGCTAGTAATTGGTACCTTTGAGTTTTAGCACTCCGGCGTACCAGTTGACATCTTCCAAAAGGAGTTATTTATTTCCCCTGGATTTTAATTTTTTTCATGATGATGTGTCTATTTGTCACTCTACCAACAGCACTGGAATTGAAGAATGAGGGTCATTTGAGTGTCTGAAAATAAATCTTTAAAATATCCGTTCTTTTTCCTCCAACAGAAATCAGGACACATGATAAGCCCTTGGCATCACATAGAACAAATCTCTACTATACTAGGAAAACTTCATTAGCTCACGTTGCTTAGTTTTCCCCAGAAGTCCTAGGAAACAGCGCCCATCTATCTAGGTGGAATGGACAGAAGCTTATATGGAAAACTGCATTGTGCTTGCAAAGGAGCAAATGCTGTGCTTGGCACTGAAAAGAACCGATTATATTGAATGTTGTAAGGGTGGTGAGGCCAGGAGCTGTGCTGTGACTCTACAAATGCCTTCAGTGAGTGATGTGAATGGTGCTAGAAGATTCCCAGCTGTGAGCTTTTTCTTCCTAACTATGGACTATGTGATATACAGAGCAGCACAGTGGGGCAGGAATCTGGGGAGAAGGTGTTACTCTATACCACGGTGGGTAGGAGCCTTGGCTTTGCTGTCAGGCTGAGCTGGGTTTGAATTCCCACTTCCTCTACTCAGTAGCACTTTATCCTGGGCAGGCTACTTAATTTGCATGAACCTCTATCACCGAATTGTCATTTTCATCATGTATCTACCTGTAGAGCTGCAGAGGATGGGTGTGGTAATACAATTAAAGTTATTCATGGCCCTCAACAAGTGGTTGTCATCATAAGGTTGTTATAACTCCAAATATATTCAGATATCTCCCTAGCAAATCCCAAAACTCATGTCCTTAGGAGTTTTCAAGATTTTGATTCAATTTCTTCCTTCTTACAAAAAATAAAGAGAAAAGCAACATTACTGCAAAACAGGCAATGATCAGTTTCATAACCTTGAAAGATGCTTCATAATTTACCACTTCCCACTTGAATTGAGACTACGTAACATGATGAAAGAGCAGGTAAAACAATTCATTTCCTATTTGGACAATACCAGCTACAATGATGTCCCGCATCCCGGCTTCACCTCTCCTGAAAAATACTTTAAAATTATTACCGAGGCCACAGTTTACCAAACATATATGTGAAATCGAGAAATCCAAAACTCTTCAAAGTAAACCTGTGCCCCACCACCTGCTATCAATCTTCTGCTTCATCAATGAAGCTCAGAGTTTACTCTGAATGAGAGTTGTATGAGAATATCAAGTCATTATTTTGAAAGGCAGCCCTCCTCACCATCTCCACCCACCTCGAACATATCCTGAAAACCACTCAAGGAATTCCTGTTGCACCTAGGATGAAATTTGAACCTCTTTACCTGGGTTCCAAGGCTGCCCACAATCGCATCCTGCCCAGTTTGTGAACCTCCAGTTACAGCAGAAGGCCTGATACCCTAAGATGTGTTCAGTAAATATTTGTCGTGTGTCTAATAGTCCTTCTCTTGTTAAAGCAGTCCTTGCTGCACATGCCAGTCATGTCAAACTCGTTTCTGACACTAACTTCCCAGAAATGCTCATGGCTCCAGGTCATAGCACATGCTATCAACCCTCTATCCATGTCTCATCCCACCTTTTTCTCCTACACCCCTCAGCACCCAGTTTAGACATTATTTCGAGGAAGTATTCTCTGTTTACTGAACTAGATTAGGTCCCCCTTCTATAAATTCCATATAGAATTCCCTATCATTCCCACTGTTGTGTTTTATGGCAATCACTGGTTGATTCTCTGACTTTCTGCTAGGCAGGAAAATCCTTGCACACAGATCTATTAACTATATCTTTTTATTTTCTGTACTTTGATGCTTTGACATCCCGGGCCTTGCTGACTCTGGAGGGACTGCCCTTCCCAAGGGGTAGCCAATTCCTAAAGATAGTAAACAGCTCTCCTGTGAGCGCGCCTTTCATATGCACACTCACCAATCCAGAGCCAGCACCCCCAACCCCCTTTTCTGTCAGGCTCTCACACTCAGGGTCACTATTCCCCTGCGTTCATTACCCCAGAGCCAGGTACCAGCCAGCTAGGATCTGCCTTATGCCACAGAGCCCACTGAAATTACCAACTAACCAATCCTAAACCTTTTTACCCTGCCTCACTCATTCCTTTCCATGGAAACTATGACAAAGCTTTTGCCCATGTTTTCTTCCCACTCCATCTGCCTCCTGACTGACCCGGTGCTTCCCATGTGGCCCTGCATGGCACAGTATGCTCTCTTCTCTTGGGAATCTGTGAGGATAACAAAGCATCTTTTCAGTGGTAATTGGCTCCTGATCTGTTGGCCTTGCAATGTCTACATAACAATGAAACATATTTTAGTGCAATGGAGACTGAACCCTTTTTGTTCACATTGAATTTCCAGCCCCTACTATGGCACCTGGAATGCAGCAAATGCCATATATATACATGTAAGTGAATGAAATGAGAATGTTGATGCTAATTTAGCAATATGTTTGTTATTGGAATCTGCTTCCCTCTGCTTTATTTCTGTTAGTTATTAAAGAATGATGCATAGAATATCTCATAAGACAGTAGAATTAAGGTATTGCATTTTTTTCTAAATTGTAGACTTCCAACATTGTATTTTGCTTGTAACGAAACTCATTCGCTAGTTAAAAACTTACTTTTCTACTTCTTAGTTGGATTACTCTTAAGAGCGTCATCCTTTGACAAAACATTTGGTTGTGAATAAATTGTATTTCACACTGACACATCTTTCTAAATACCGTTCATTATGATTATACCTAAATATAATTAAATACAACTTCAACTGTCTTGTGATCTGTAGTTGTGGGTGATTTATATGTAAAAATATTTTAGGAGATGAAAAGAAGCAAGGACGGTCTATTTTGGACTTTCAAGTTGGCAACACTCACTCTCTGCTGGTCACATCTGCCATATGTTGGCTTCTCTTTTCCTCCAACTGATTTCCTTCCTGAGAGTGGCTTCAAGGCAGGAGACATCACTTCCCACTTCTGGATCCAAGAAGTGCTTGTGTTTGCAAATCAAGTAGTTTGCCTTTTCCTGAAGCACCTCAAAACTCTGTTTTGGCCTCAGAGTGTTTTCTTGAGGAGGTTGAAATATTCATCATCTGAGCCACTTCTCCAAGCGCCAAAAGCAAATTTTTTTTCCTGAGAAAGATTGACATGGGTGAAGAAGAGGATTTGGGTTGCTTTGGAAAGCAAAATGAAACTCTTAAGATAATACTGTAGGCAAAATGCAAACTCTACAGCATGTATCCAGTAGAATGAACTTTATTTCTACCGGGCCATCCACAGAACGGAAGTAAGTGTTGTATAAAGCAGTTAGAAGTAAGGATAAAAGAGTAATATTGGAGCTACTTTTCTCTCTGCTCATTTTTGGAGCTTAAACATTGTCAAGATCTAATTTTCCCCAAAGCTAAAGGTCAAAGCTTTAGTTACAGACTAAAATATGATTTTCTGGGTTCCTTAGAATGATTTTCCTAATCCTTTCCATTTTCAATTTACCTCTCATTTTCTCATTCTTCTGGCTTCTCTTTTGACTTTTTCTGCTCAATACTTGTCAATAAGCATAAAGTAATTCCTCTAAAGTTTTAGCTACCCTAAGTAAAGATGAAAACTTTGGGGGTCAGAAAGAGTAATAAAAATGCAAGTCATGATTTTTACTTATAATACTGAAATTATGAATAAGACTACTATAATCAAGAACCATCAGACCAATTTGGGTGTTTTGAGTCTTCCTACCCAATGGTTTTATTTAGAGGTATTGCATATTTAATGTTGTCCCTATTTGGGCCTCAGGACAGGGGCTCTGCAAATGTGCATCCGTAGCCTTAACTAACTCTGTATAACAGAACCTGGTGGGATTAATTAAGGTAAAACTTAATAAAAATGCGTATGAGGGTCAATGCAGGAGTTTTATGTCACAGCATCCAACCAGTTCACCATCTGAAAAGAAAGCAGAAAAACTAGGCAAGAAAAGATGTTCAAAATGGAAAAAGGGTGGGCTGAGGGCACAGAATGTCCAAGATACTAAAATTTGGATGTGGAGATTTTTAACAAAATGATTCTAGCCTCAATCATGGGCCAATATTGAGTTATTTAGGACGCTTGTCTATCTCTTAGTGAGACTTTTGCTGATCATAGTGAGAAGAAGGGAGAATTAAATCCACAATATGAAATGTAAACTACATACCAGAAGCTTGAAAACAACCCAGTTTAAAAGATCCATGTTTAAGAATGAACCCTGCCCCCAAGACAGGCTGGCTGATCTAGACTGTCCTGCTTCCTCCTCACCTCCTTAGATCCTCTTTAGTGAGACCCACATGTTCCAGATTTCACCCTGCTGCCTGAAAAGTACTTTTTCAGTCCTAGCCTATGACAGAGATTGTTAAGTGCTAACAATATTCATTTTTCCCCTTTTTACATTTTTGTGCCTTGGTAGGTAACCTTAGTTTTCTTAGAAGAGACAGTGAGCCCAGCTAAAAGAATATGTTTCCCAGTTTCTCTTAAAACAGTTATGGCCATGTGACTCAGTCCTGGTCAATGAGATCCAAGTGGAAGGCTCTCCATCGTTCTTGGAAGGCCACCAAACCTGAGAAGGGTACTCTTTTGTATTCCCCACCTTCCTTTTCCCTGCTGCCTGGATTGCAGATATAATGGCTGGAGTCTCTGCAGCTATTATGGACCATGAGGTAATCTGGATAATGGAAACCATGTGTAGAAGCAGAAAACTATTAAGCAGCCAAGGCCCTTGAGACCCTATGTGGACCAACCAAAATAGCCTTGGACTGATGCTCTCAGAATGCTCTTACTTACATAAGAGACTAAAGTCTTACCTATTTAAGGCATTATACTAAAGTCTCTGTTCCTACCAGCTGAAAGCAATATCTAATATAAACCCGTTTCTAAATTCTTTGTCTTTACAGCCTGATAGTCTAAAATTACTCCAAAAGCAGCTTTAAAGTCTTAGCTCCCTTCTTCCCATTCTCATCCATTTCCTCTGTACCCCAAGTGTCCGATTTTTCTCTATCTTTGTGACTCTCTGGAGGTAGCCATGATTTCTCTGAAAGCGAAGAGTTCCTGCAGTTAGAAAGATTTCTTACTAACTGTGTCACCTGAGAATATTTGCTTAACTTCTTGGTGTCTGTTTCCTCATCTGAAAGGTGTACATAACAATAAGGAGGACTGGAGAAGAAGCATGCAACGCACTTAGAACAACATTTAGCACATACGTGGTCAATAAATTATTATTATGAAGTTTTTGATAGGGTTAGCATGCTCAGCATAAAGCTACATAGAGAACCTTGAGAACTCGCCAGAGGGGTTTTACCTAATCCGACAGGGACTGACTGTCCTAACCCGGAAGTGAGATGCAAACGGGTCAGGTACTTGACAATTCTTCTGGGACTTGAAGACTCATGTCACACCTTCGTGAATCTTTGCTTTTTCCCTCTGTGTAGGTAAGAGGTCCCAACGTTTTCAAACTTTCTTCACACAACTTGCTTTAACAATGCTTAGCACTCCAATTGTGCTGATGATCTAAAAGGAAAAAGGTAACTTGCCAATTTCTAACACTAAATATTAAAAGCAATTAGTAGTACAGTCCTTAAACACACAGGCTTGGGATTCAGATGGACCTCGGTTTGATTTTGAGTTTTTCATTTACTAGCCAGGGGAGAATTATGCCACATCACCTTTCCATGTCTCAGGGTCTTTTCTCAGAAGAGGGCGATGAAGCTCCGTTGAGATAATGCACGTTGAGCACCGAGTGTACGGCTGGCACCGCACGCATGCGCAGTGAATCAGGACTGGTCTTGTTAGGAGTACTAGCAATCAAGCCAATAAAGAAAATAACCACGGTTTAATGGAGCCCAGTAGTTTAGTGATCAGGTTAAGATCTTCCACAAAATGACAATACATTGGTATAAAAAGCATTAAGAAGTAGAGCAGATAAGAATGTAAATGTTTTCATACAAACGAACCCTTTGGAAAGCTACATAGGGAAATGGAAATTCAAGCCTAAATTAGAACTTATGGATCAGAAGCTCTCCTTACATACAGCTTTTTAGATTGATTTATATAAGGCTGGAGAAGAAAGGGTTTTGAAAAACTTTTAAAGGGCAGCAAATAGAATAGATCAATAGACTTAGAGAGAGAGTGGATGATTACAAGGGTATAAAAATGTAGTTGAAATGATATAAACCTGAATTATTGAGGAGAAAAGAGAACATTATGGTTTTGTTTGACTTATTAAAGTGAAAGAAGGCTAGAGGAAGGGGCTCCGATGCTCTCCCACACATCTAGCCGATGTAACAAAAGTCTTGACTCCATCAAAAAGGATAAATAAATCAAATGGATATAGGTGGTCTAAGATGGCTTTAAAGTCAAATAGTCCCTTGAAAGGAAAGATGCAGAAAGGGCTTCTCAGAACCTCTTTTAAATAACTGCTAAAGATAAATTTAAATAAGAACACCTTAAGTATTATATGCAAAGAGAAAATTTGAGAAGGGAGGGTCTCTATTTGCAAAACTGATGGGGATTTTTGCTTCCCGTGTGGAACAGCTGACTGGCAAGACAGCTTTCATAGGGAGGAACTGGTGATGCCTGGAGGAGAAGATGTCAGTTTGAACTTCTGGGATGGTGGGGCTCTGAGTGATGCTGGAGGGGAAGATGTGGACTCAGTTCAAGCCGTTGTAGCTCATCCCACACTGGCAACAGCTGCAGCAAAAATACTGTTAAAACATTTTGGCAAAGTTTGAAGAGCAAAGAGATACTGAATGGAAAGGACGACAGAAGGAATTTGTACAGGATAGTGGCTCTTCTGGAATCTGCCATTCTTCTGGACAAGCAAGTTGCTCTCCACTGACCTGCATAACCGACAATGATGAACAAAGGGGAAGAGATAAGGGTGAAATTGCATGCGGTGGATTTTTTCCCAAACTTTATGATGGTATTATCTGAAAATATTTTTTTATGAAAACCTTAACACCTACACCATAGTAGGGAGTACAGTGAGTTTCTAAATGCCTGTACCCCAGGATCGAGAACCACTTACATTTTGCCATCATTGGTTCATCTATTTCCTCGCATCTTTTGTTTTGTCTGCTGGAGTGTTTTCAAATAAATCTAAGGCACCGTGCCAATCCACCCTAAATACTTCATTATGTATATTTTATATATATATATACATCATATATATACATATACATGTGATATATATTATACATATATAATGTCCACAATGCTGTCGCATCCAACACATTTTTAAATAATTCTTTAATATTATCTAACACAATGCCTATTCAAATTTCTCCATTTTTAAAATTAGAACACCATTTTCATAATTGGTTGTTTGAATTCGAATCCAAAAATGTCCACCCACTGCATTTAGTTGTTACTGTTCTTGAACCTCTTTCATACAATGATTATTGAAGAAATTGGGTCAATCGTCCTTTACTTCAGGTTACTTCCTTGTGGCATTGTTTAATTTGTCCCTCTGTCGGTTGTATTTTTGTAGCCTAGAGGTTACATCTAAAGTTTGCTTTTGAAAAAAATATAAATAATAGTCTAAATGTGGTGCTAGGAATTTATATTCATATTGCATTACCTTCAGAGGCACGTAATGCTTGGCATTTTAATTTCACTGGTCCAGGTGAGTAACAGCCTGACCGCTTCATTATAGAGTTCCTCATCAACTTTTACCTAGTGGTTTTACCACCTATTTATGACCGTTGACTGAACTAGTTAGTTTACTAAGGCCAGCAGGATTTTTTCCCCTAATTCTAAAATTTCTTTTCATAATTACTAGAATTTAGTGTAGAATGATTCCCCTTATCCACTAGACTTTGGTTACCTTGCCATACAGTTCACACCAGGAAGTGAGAATAAATTAGAATTTTAAATTCTTTTTCTTTAATTCATCACAGTTCAGAGTAATAATTAGGTACCCTAGCAATCTCCAACAATGCCCAAAGAGTTTTATTTTGTTTCTTTCTCTTCTTTACTTTTGTTTATTTAGTATCATTATGAACTTATAGGTTTTAATAAATTACATGCATTTAAATTGGTTGCAATTATTATTCTTTAATTATGGAAAATTTCAAGCATATTAAAAATAGAGAGAATATTGTAATGGACCCCCATGCACCCAGAATCCAGCTTCAACAATCGGAGACTCATTGCTGACTTTGTGTCGTCTGTATAATCCTCACGTAATCTCCCACTCCTCCATCTGAGCAATTCCAAGCCACCATAGTATTTAAATCTGTAAATATTTTTAAAAGATAAGGCTGCTATCAATAACATATAATTACAACGTCATATCACACTTAGCAATTAACTATTGTTTTTCAATAACATCAAATAGTGAAGCTAGTGTCAAATTTCCTAAATTATTTCATTTTGTTTTTAACAGATTGCTGGTTTGAATCATGATTCCAATAAGCTCCATATAGCTTATTGGTTGACATATATATTAAGTGTATTTTAATCTATAAGTTCACAAATCTTTTCTTCTTTTATTTCTTTTTTTCCTTGTGATTTATTTGTTCAAAAAACTGAGTCATTTGTCTTGAAGAATTTTCCAGGATCTGAATTTTATGGTCTCCTAATATTGTGGTCAATTTAGGTTGCTCCTATTTTCTTGATTGCTTATGCTTTTTACATTTTTAAAAGCAGAATTGCAATACACTAATATGTCTCTGTGTCTCTTCATCACTTTTTCCCCCCTAGCATTTATTTGTTGGACATTCAAGATTGCTGTTTTGTAGTGTTTCCCACATTCTCTGTGTGGATCATTGAGTGTCTATGGTGTTGGTTAACAGGTAATCCTGTCTTCTGTGTTTCTTATTAATTGGTGGTTAGAATTAAAGGCTTGATCAGATTCAGATTTGATGTTGGGGTTTTTTGGCAAGAATGCTTCATTGGTAGCATTGTGCACTTCTTTTTGGAGGCAAATGATGTCTGGATGTTTCTTTTTTTGTTATGTTAAGATTCATTGATGCTCAGTGCTTAGACCCATTAGTCCATTAGCGGGTACAAAATCATAATATTCTCATTCTTTCATTCCTTTTTTATTTACTACTTAGAACATTTTTATGGAGAGACACTTGCTCTCATCAACTGTGGAATACACTGTGGTTCTTTTCAAATAGGGAAGGCAAGATAAATGCTTGATACTTTTCACTTATTTACTGCTTTTCAAAATAAGGAGGTTTTGTCCTAGCATTATATCTTTCACCCACTTTTCTATTGGTTTACTGGTCTTTTTCTTCTTGATTTTTGGGAACTCTTTATGTATTATTCTTTTGATGTAATGTAAGTTGCAAATAATTTTTACTTACTTTGTCACTCATCTTTCACCATGAATTTTTTGAAATATAGGAAAAACCATCTACTTTTTCTTTTATTTCTTCTCGAATTTGAATCATACTTACGAAAGTTTCCCTCTTCCCAGATTATAGAAGAATTCACTCGTATTTTATTCTCGTGTTTGCATGACATTCTTTTTTCAATTTAAGTCTGAGCCATTCAAAATTTATTTGAATATACCATATGAGGGTGTATCAAATTTTTGCCTATTTACATAATGTCTCAAACACATTTATTTTAAAAGTCTATGTGATGGTATTTTACAAAGTCCCAGGAATTTTACTAATTATACAAATTGATGAGCTGTGTCATTCATATATTTTCTACCTCAAATCTTCCTTTTATCTGACTCAAATGGAATACATATAAATAAAAGATAAATGGGACAAATCAGTTGGAAGAGCCCCATCTTAAGCCTTCAGTTAAACTAAGTTTCTTGAAAACCGTTTTCAAAATCAGTTTTTTTAAATGCTTATGGAACTTTTAAATACACTCTTACTTGTTTTTTGTATCACCTCTGTAATTATTGTTATTTGCCTTACTTGACAAAAATGAGGCACCTGTGTCTTATTGAAACTTGCCCAAGGTCACACTGCTTTGGTTGGACCATTTGAACTTCAATAGTGGTACCTTGGCAATAGTTGGGGCAGCTTTTATTTATCACTTTTTCCTCGAACATCAATAAGAAACATTGCTCTGAGGACTCTCTCTTGGTTGTGGATGCCATTATCAGGAATAAGAAATTAAGGAAGGGATGGAGATCAGTCCGGCGTGGCACACTCTGAGTTTGAGGTGCTTGTCGAACATCCACATGAAGAAAACTCAGCAGGATCTAGCACATCGCTCGGAACACGCTATGTGCATGGCTCACTCCTCTGCATGCCCATTGTGCTACATTTAGAGTTTTCAAATGTGTCTTTAGATATTGACCATTATATGAATAGTGGTATGTAAATGTACACAATACACCAAAAATGTAATTTTCTGTAATATTTACTTCCAGAACCTGGATTCCGACTATTTGGCAAAGGTTGATGGAGTTGCCAATGAAGTGCGACAGTAACTTTTCTAGCTTGAGTTCCTTTTGAGCTAATAGAATAATTTGGTTGAATATGCAGTCAGTTCGAAGATCACATTTTCTATTAGGATTTCTTTAGGCAGATATTTGTGTACAGAGAGAGGCTTCCGTGCCTCATTTCACGGGCAATGGGGAGGAATCTACTTTCTGTGCATTCCTTGAGGCTCCTTCTGGTCTCCAGTGTTATGGCATTGGTCAGACTCCGTCTCTGGTCGTTCTGTACTTTGCCCACTCGGGTGCTATTGGTGAAATAATATCCTTTGGGGTATCTCCTTGGCCACTGATGAAATCTCTGACTATACTTTTCACTTTGAGAGGTCCCTGGATGTCAACGCATCTTTAGCCTGACTTCACATCTATTCAGGCTACTGGTTCTTCTAGGGTTTTTATGGAGTCCTAGGGAATCATGGCTGCTTTCTCTGAACCACTGAGGAGTGTCTAAGACTTTAGGGGCCTTTCCTCTGGGCCACTCATGTGGTCCTCTTCCTTAATCAGTTTAATCTCCCACAAAAACATGTTGCAAACCTCCCAGAGACATAACCAGAAAACATCCTTTATAATCTGAATTTCCTGTCTACTTGTCTGAGGTTTTTATCTTACTGAAAATCCTGCTCCCATTTGCCCCACCAACAAAAAGCAAACACCATCTTCCAACCACATCCAGTCTAGAGCAGGACCAAAAAGATGAAGGAACTGAAGCTCGGGAAAAGCCTTATAGCATCGTCACTCGACTATCTTTTTCCAAGATTCTGGCCCCCACCCCCACCAGAAAGCCTTCTACTTGCTCTTCCTGAATAGCGAGAGCCACTGCACTGCAGCTTCCTTCTTCACTAGCTGGCTCTGTTCTGGGTGATATGGTCCTCTCCTTCCTTACGTTGACAAACTCGTGGTTTGGGAATAGTGACACCAGGGCCTGCAGAGAAACAAGACAAAAGCGAAAGCAACAGATCAATCAACCACTGATAGAGAAAATAGATTACCAAGTGTTTTTTAAAAATATTCCCATTACAGACAATAAAAGTCCTCCAATGCTTAGAGTAAGACTGGAAAAACATCCAAACACAAACCTGAAGGGAAGGAGTAAAAAGAGGGAGTAACAAAGGAGACAAATAATTTGTGACAGAGAAATGAGAGGGAAACCAGAAGACAACATGGTGTCCTAGAATGTAAGGAAGTGACGTATCTGGAGAGGAGAATGGCAAATACGTTTAAATGCTTCAGAAGGATCAGCTCAGTTGAGGCCTTCTGCTTGCACAGGGAAGTCAAATGGTTTAATCATGCTCTGCTTCCTGGGACGTCTGAGTTTAGAAGCCTAATTGAGTAATTATCTTGCTATACCATACCACTGAAAAGGTTTTAAAAAAATCCCAAAATGGATCTCAAGTGACCGAAGTTTTAGTTCAAACTTTTGAAACCACTAGCTGTGTGACTTTTGGAAAGTTTCTTAGCCTCTCTGTGCTTCCCTTGTACAAAGAGGGAGTTGGTCAGATTATCTCTCAACTTCTTTTTGCCTCAAAGGTCTGCAAATCTAAGGAGGCATATTTCTCAAGGCAAATGGAAGGAAAACGCCATTGTGCTACTACCAGATTATTTGTTCATCCTTTTCTTCCCTATTTCCTAAATTAAGGACACTCCCATTGCCAGTAAAAGTGAAATGACAAAAGCATGTATACAATGCCAACTCTGTGCTTAGAAATGTGCTAGTTGTTTTATAGACTTAAATCCATTTTGTAGGCCTGTGAATTCTGATATTTTTAAGTACAGATTTAATTTAAGAACAAGAAAATTCGTTAGAAAACTCTTTGCAACAAAGTATTATATGTACATTCAGGTGACATCAGGTCCAATCGTACCAGGTAGCATTTCCTAACCTTGTGTCATTTGTATTCTTCCTTTTGGACTTTTTTCTTATCTGTATATTACCATCAATATGATGGTTACGTAATTTTTTTCTTTAACTTGAATCTTTTTTTACTTAAATTTATTTTGAAGGGAAACCATTCTTCACTGTAGTAAATATGCAGCAGTAATACTTTCTATAAATACAACAGAGCTGTAATATGTGAAATACTTACATTCAAATACAAAATATGCCAGAAAGATTGTGAAAATAAAGCAATGTAAATTCATTCGAGTTCATTCTATTTACCTGCTCACTCCTTGTTTACTAAAGGAGAGGGGCGCTGAGCCCAGTTTTAGCAAGAATCTTGCCCAGCCAGTTTAGAGAGAATTGCTCCATCCTCCATAGCCAGTGGGGCTCCTCTTCCCCTGCTCTTGAGACCTAACCAGATTTGTCTTAGGAATTTTCCATCGGCTCCCCTGCCAGTGGCTGTAAATCCCCAGCTGTCTCTGCTGTATTTGAATTTGAGTTCACTCTCTCCCTCCCATTGTGAGTCTCTCTCTCTCACAGCAATAGTCTTTAATAAAGCCTTCCTTGTCAGTTTAAAAAAAAAGATAAGTGTTGAAGAAGTGTTTTTAGAATAGGTCCACCTAAGACTTTCTTTCTAATATGCCTAGAAGTTTATGAAGGGCAAGTGTATCCCTATGTTCAGTGTTAGCTAATACCTGGTCCATGTACCACAAAATAGTACCTCTAATAATGAGAGGTACATGTCCCACCTGTGCTGGGCCTAGTTTATCTACCACCCTGTGTCCATTCTGGGCTGGTGGTAAATCCTCAGCCCCTCTTGCCTTATCTTGAGAGGCCAATAATTGCAGAAACCTCCTCTGAGGCTAAAGGCTGGGCTAACTGGATGCACAGAAACTCTGCTTCCCTGGTGTCTGCCACGAGGGGATTGGTAATACCACTCAGAGGGATGGTGGTTAAGAGCCCGTGGGGAAGTCTTTGAACACTGAGAGGCAGCTGAGAGAAAGGAAGGAAGGAAGGGAGGGAGGGAGAGAAAGGAAGGGAGGGAGAGAGAGGGAAAGAAAGAGAGAAAGAGAAGGAAGGAAGGAAGGAAGGAAGGTAGGAAGGAAGGAAAGAAAGTGGGGGGGGGAGAGAGAGAGACAGAGCGGGAGAGAGAGGGAGAGAGAGAGAGAGAAAGTTATCTCCAGGCACATCCCCGAAGGGGATGGATCAACCACATCTCTTTTAATGGCAGGTTTTGTCCTCATTTTCTTTTCTCTTTTCAGTTGAGTTGTTTGTGGATCTGGTAGGTTAAGTCAAAGATTAGTTTTTCCCCTCAATCCTAATACCGGTCAACTACCTCCCTTTACATTTCAGTGAGCAGATTTCATTCAAGAATCATGTCCCCATTCCTTATATCTCCAACATCAGGATTCAACCTGCTGTGGGACACCAGCCTCGTATGACATTTTTACATCATTTCAAATGCAAACCCAACTTTTCACAAGATTTATAATGCTCTTTGTTTGACAAGGTAATAGAATTTAGATGCTTAGATAATTTTAACATTTTAGCAATTGGCAGAAACTCTGTGGCTGGGAAGTATATTTTTGTATAGACATAGAAGTTGGAGGCATTATAAACCATTACGAAGCTCTGCTAGATTATCTTTTTCTAAAAACATAGAATCTCTCTAATGCATGATCCTGAATGATTTCTCTCCTTGTAAAGATAACATTAGGTTCAAAAATGTATTATGGAGACTTCATAATAGGCTAGGTATTTCATTAGAAACCAGGAATACGAAGATAGAAGAGTCAAAGCCTGCCCTCACAGAGCTTTTATTCTAGTAAGGGAAATAGACTTGAAAGGGTATGTTCAATATGATGAAGCAAGCTTTATATAGTCAATTTGGACTGGGTGCTGTCGGAATGCAGGAAGGAAAAAGCAACTCAAACTGACAGAAGAGGATGGGAGAAGCTTCCTGGAGGACGGCGTGATTATGAGTTAGGCAGGGGAAGAATGGAGTGGGTTGGAAATTTAGGCAAAAGGAAAATGTGAATGCAGGGCCAGAGGAATGAAATATCAAGATGAGTGGGAAAATATAGTGTTTGCTATGCTGGAGTGTCAACACCAAGAAATGGAGGGGTATGAAAATAGGCTAAAGAGAAATGTGGATGTCAATTCCTCAAGGAAGACCTTGCATTTGAGGATCAGCAGTGTACGCATTACCTTGAAAGATGTGGGAGAAACTGGATACGTGTAGGAAGCTGGAGAGGGTAAAGTTAGAAAACTAGGTAAAGACCCTACAATTGGCCTCTTCTTCTTCTTCTTCTTCTTCTTTTTTTTTTGGTGAGGAAGATTGGCCCTGAGCTAACATCTGTGCCAATCTTTCCCTATTTTGTACAGGAGATGCTGCCACAGCGTGGCTTAATGAGTGGTGTGTGGGTCCACACCCAGGATCCAAACCCACAAACGATGGGCCTTGGAAGTGGAGTGTATGAACTTAACCCCTATGCCACTGGGCCAGTCCCCACTGCCCTCTTTTTTATGCTGAAAATTTTGAACTTCATCCTATGGGAAGCAGCCAGCCATTGAAACTCTTGAAGCGAAAAAATGTGATAAACTTTGCTTTTTAGACAGATGACTCTAGCCACATGGTAGAGGGTAGATTGAAAGAAAAAAAGAGTAGAAACAGGAACACTAGTTAGAACACTACTTTAAAAATTCATGTGAATTAGAATTTGCATATGCTAAAGATTTTTAAAATATGACATTATTATTTGAAAAATTTCTCCTATTTACTCTTTACTAGCAAAATATAAATGTGCTTTGATTGTAAATAATTCACATTATATTGTCCTCTGCCTATAAAATAGGTCACTATTCCCTACGCCTCTATTCCAACATGTCTTGTCCCCTGACCCTTATAAAAAAATTCTGCAATATTTGTTTTCCACTGAATCAAATTTAGGATTATGATTCCTTTGCATCAGTTTAAATTCATGTGTATTTGGGGTATACATTTAGATAGAGCATTATTCATAGTGGCACCGTTTATATTGATTGTTTTAAACCATAACTCTAATCTGTGATTCTTCTTAGCTTATTTTGGAATTCAACCAGTTTTCTGGCATTACAGGGTTTGCAATTTAGTCCATTATTCAAGGTTAAAAATTCTTCTCTCTCAGGGCCAGCCCAGTGGTGTAGTGATTAAGTCCTCATGCTCCGGTGGCCTGGGGTTTGCAGGTTCGGATCCCAGGTGCGGACCTAGCACAGCTCCTCAAGCCACACTGTGGCAGCAGCCCACGTAAAGTAGACAAAGACTGACACAGATGTTAGCTCAGCAACAATCTTCCTCAAGCAAAAGAAGAAGATGAGCAATGGATGTTAGCTCAGAGCCAATCTTCCTATACACACACACAAAAATGCTCTTCTCTCTCTTTTGATTTGAATGAGGAACATTTGAGATAGTTTCAAAAATGAACACTTCCTTTTGGTAGAAATCAACAGAAACATTTCAAATTTTAAATTGTTAAGTTGATTTCTGTTTCTACAAATTTTAGCATTTAGAAACAGGTGCAGAGAAATAGAAATAGTTTGTAATTTGAGTTCTATCCTTCAGATAATTACTTCAATCTCTCATGCTACTTTCTGGACGAAATCTAACTTTCCTGAAATAACGTTATTTTCAAGCGTTCCCTTGCCTTCCTGTATAGTTTATGACTTCAGGATTTGGGGATTATATGGCCTCATTACTGCCCAGCTCAAAACTGTGTATAGCAATACAGCACCATAACTGTCAATCACCAATACTTAGGCATGATGTCATTTGCTAAGGAAAAAAAACCTCCACTTGTGTCTGTCATTGCATTTTCTGGGAAGATCACTTGTAATTTATATTAAGCCAGAAAAAAGGTTTCTGAAAATAGCCTATTGACCTACTTTGAGTAAAGGTATCTAAAAATATGACAAAATCTTTGTCAGCCAGAAGTATATTCACAGTTGAAACCATGGAACTCTTATAAACAATATAGATAGCTGAAGAATAGATTTTTCAAGGCAGAATCATTGCAATTATAACTAGAAAAAAATTGGAAAACTTCTGTCTTTAAAAGTTGACCTTCATTTTTAACTCTATTGTAATGGCCAAACTTCTGTTTCAGATGAGGGGGAGCAGTCATTATTTCTTACAGGAATGCTCCAACTCTCCCAAAAGATGGCGGACATTTTTATCACGGTGCAGAAACCAGGAGGCAATCATGGGAAGTAAAAGAAAATAAGCTATTCTGGAGGAACAGCCCCAAAAGTATGTATATTAAAGGAAGAAAAATGAATTCTATTGCTTAGATTTTCTTCGTTCATAATGGGAATTCCTCGTGTCAAAAGGATTTGTTAAAAACAATTCCCAAGAGAAACTCTTGCATTAAGTCACAAATCAACTTCTCTGATGTTTAGTTTGGAATATCTGCTTTGTTCAGCCAGTGTGGCTGACAAATGAGGCATGAGCATAGATTGACGCCTCATTTGACTTGTGATTCCCATTCCATCCTAAAAGCTTCTGGTTATGACGTTCTACTTCTGGTGAGAGAAAGCTTCATGGAATAGATGTCATATCATGGATACTGGTACAAATCTCCACAGCTCCGTTCTAAATTTTGGGAACACCGTTCTGTCACAGATCACAAGTAGCATCCAATGAGTACATAAATGGATGAACGGGCAATTGTTATATTTACAAATCCAAAAACCATTGTTTCAACATTTTTCTCAGCCATGGTATGTATTAAGATTAAAATTCTTTGATGTGACATATTCCTAAATTTTCATAATTGTGAATCTAATTTGTGAACTATGGGAGTTCTAGAACATTTCTGACAGTCACCATTGTTTCCCACCACCAACCTCTACCCCTAAGGCAGCATTTCATGACTCATCCCAATGCTATATTTATTCATAAAGCATAGAAAAGAACACCAGATGCTAAGTCCTTGCCAAGATTCCCCAGTTAGGCAGTGAGTAAGAAAAAATGTGAAGCTTATTACTAGTAACTTGTTACTGATAATAGTTACAACACCAAAATCACATGATTAGTGAATAATTTGCCTTTAATTCAACTATCTTGCTTTTCAATAATGGAGATAATGGGAATTGCGTACTATCAGGGAAGCAGAGGGGAGAGGAGGTTGGGAGCGATTATGAAACAGAAGTCATGAATCTATCTTTATTTAGAGACATCAGAACTCATACATTTTCCAAGACAGAAAACAAGGCCCAACCATTACCATGTATGAGCCATCAATGTGCCATTTCCACCCACAACCATGTGGACGTAATTTAAGAATCCATTTGACCAGAGCTTTCTTTTCAATCCATCCATAATTTGAATACCCTGCATGTGACTAGGCACTGTGTGAGTTGAATTAACACCGTGAAAAGGCACAGTTCCTGCCTTTAAGAAGAAAAGACTAACAAACACAGGAGCATTAAGAGAAAATACCCTATATTTAAAATGCAAAATATACAGCACTGACGTTATATACAAAAGGCAATCGGAAGTGTGGAGAGGCTACTGGAGGCCCAAGGAACTGGAAGAACTGGGATTGTAGATCTTTTTATTTCGATTTAGGAAGGTGAGTAGGATTTGGTGAGCAGCGAGGAGGTGGAGAAGATCATAGGGAACAGTTATAAATAGCTTTTGCAGAAGCAGAGAGATTGGAATGACGCTGAGAATTTGGGAAACAGTGCAGCGACTGACTCACTGAAGCCGTGTCTTCCTGTGGAAAATGGCCTCCGAACCAGTGCAGCTTTCAAAAAATATATCTCTTTTGGAAAAACTATCTTGGAAATGTTCTGTCACTCCTTATCTCTTTCTCTATCTATCGATTATCTATCTGTCTATCTATCCTTCTATTTATCTATCTATGAGTGCACTAATATTCCAAGTTTATGACAGAAAGAAAAGAGTTCAAAAAGGAAATAAAGTATAAAGGCCACAGCCTTTGAGCTATTCTGGGGGCAAATATTTGTAATGTTTTCACTTAGGAGTGCAGAGTCACTCGCTCCTAGACACGGATGCCTAAGCCCAGGAGGAAGGTGGGTAAAGATGAGAGCCTTCATGACGTACGTGCATACAAATGAGAGCCACATGGCCAAACCAACAGAAAAGAAGCCAAAATTCTAATTCCATGGGATTGAAAGGCTCCTGCACATGTACTTGGATTCTATTCTAAAAAGCATCCCGTGAGAGCATTCTGGGTGAAATCATATCCCATGAAATAATCACCAGACATGAAAATTCCTGCAGCTTAGTTTTGCAAAATAACCCCATGTAGATGAAGATGTTGTCTTTGCCAAATTAGAAGCAAATTATTAATAAAGAATTTCGCGTATATACTTTAAAAGCTCCCACTTTACCATTATCGAGGAAAGGAAAACCAATTTGAGGGCTTCAACTAAAGGCCCATTAAGAAGAATTTCATGTATTAGAGGAAGTAGAATCTTAACAGCTCTTAATTTCTTCCACCAAATAAATGCCAGAATAAAAGTTCCAGAGCAATATGGATTATGTGGTCCTCATGAGCAAAAGGAGTCATTTCACCGAGGTTGAGTCTTGGAATGGTGCTCTCTGGCAGGCCTGTTGGTACCTGAAATGGAAACTGGATGGTCCATGAGAGCAGTGGCCAAGCCTCCCCTTCAGTGAATCAGAGAAATAAGCTCCCTGGCTCAGACATCAGGAGGGAAACATCCACCTGGAATATTGCTCCTCCTCCTGGAATTCCAACGTGTCAGCAGCTGGGAGTGAATCAGGACGAGGAGTGAGTAAAAACTCACTCTGTGGTCAAAGAAGCTAGGGAATAAATTGAGTTTCTCCAGAGTTTGACATTGATCGGAGAGATCAGTTACCCCTCGCTGCTACCTTCATTTCTTTTGTTCGCATCCTTTTTTGTTGAAGATTTTAAAAAGATTCAAAACCTCGAATGTAATGACTTGACATACTAAATATCCAAACCTTTTCACATGTGTTTGTATGCATATAATATTAAAAACCATCATAAAAGTCACTATTTTGAGGTTTTTCCTTTGGGATTCATGTGGTCGCTTTCCACTGGAGATAAACAGAGTTACATAAATTCAATCTCTGACCTTACTTTGTGCTTAAAGTGTGACTATAAAACTGTGAGTCTGTGGGCTCTCTGTCCAGAATCATTTATTCTCTGTGGGCCCTAATGATCAACAAAACCCTGTGAGCCGGGTGGGCCCAGTGGCTCAGCAGTTAAGTGCGCACCTTCCGTTTCTTGGCAGCCTGGGGTTCGCTGGTTTGGATCCCTGGTGTGGACATGGCACGGCTTGGCAAAAGTCATGCTGTGGTAGGCGTCCCACATATAAAGTAGAGGAAGATGGGCGTGGATGTTAGCTCAGGGCCAGGCTTCCTCAGGAAAAAGAGGAGGATTGGCAGCAGTTAGCTCAGGGCTAATCTTCCTCAAAAACAAAAAAACGCTACGAGCATTCTCACGTGCTGTTGCTGGGTATGATGGTTAAATTTATGCGTCAGCTTAGTTGGGCCATGATGCCTAGATATTCGGTCAAACACCAGTCTAGATGTCACTGTGAAGGTATTTTTTACGGTGATATTAACCTTGAAATCAGTAGACATTGAGTAAAGCAGGCTATCCTCCATAATGTAGGTGGACCTCATCCAACCAGTTGAAGGCTTTAAGAAAAAGACTGACTTTCCCAGAGGAAGAGGGAATCCTGTCTCCAGACTGCCTTTGGGCTCTAACTACAATGTCACTTCTTCCCTAGCTCTCCAGCCTGCTGGGCTGTCTTGCAGATTTTGGATTTGCCAGCCTCCACAAGTGCATGAGCCAATTTCTGAAAGTAAATCTCTCTCTTGGTTTCTCTGTCTCTCCCTCTCTGTCTCTCTGTATAGAGATACACAAACACATCCTGTTGGTTCTGTTTTTCTGGAGACTCCTGCCACTAATGCATGGGGAAGAATAGACAGTAATATACGCGTATGTGTAGGGCAGAGGCAGGAGGTACGTGGCCTGAGGTTTTATTCCTGTCTCTGGACAGTCTGGGTACAGAAATTTTTTCAGACTATAAGTGATCATCCCAATCACATGGAAGCAAGATCAAAAGTGATTCCCTGGGCCCTACAACCAAAGATTTTGCTTCAATAGGTCTAAGATGGGGCCTTGGGAAACCTGCCTTTTGTACCAAACACCCTGAGATTGCCTCAACATACTTGTTGTATACAATTTAGTTAGAAACAATGGCCGTGGGAGTGTCACTTCTCAAGACAGGTGCTATGTTCTGAATGTTTGTGTCCCCTAAAATTCATATGCTGAAATCCTAATCCTCAAGTTGATGGTATTAGAAGGTAGGGCCTTTGGAAAGTGATTAGGGCATAAGAGTGGGGCCCTCATGAATGAGACAAATGCTTTCATAAAAGAGGCCCCAGGGAGCTCCCCAGCTCCTTCCACCATGTGAGGACACAGTGAGAAATCAGCAATCTGCAACCCAGAAGAGAGCCTTCACCAGAACCGGACAATTCTGGCACCACGATCTTGGACTGCCAGTCTCCAGAACAGTGAGAAATAAATTTCTGTTGTTTATCTCAGTCTGTGGTATTTTTTTTATAAGAGCCAAAATGGAGTAAGACAGCATGGTAGGAGATTCAACATTATTGGAGGAAGGCTTTTGGAACAACAAAGAATCCCCTGAAGTTTGAGGGCAGTGAGGCGGGAATAGCATGGATCTTTTTTCTTTCCTAGATTCTGATTCATTATGAACGCCTTGACACTTGGAGACACAAGTTGAAAATCATTCAATTCGTATGAATTGTGTAGGTCGTCATCCAGGACCATTTCTCCTACGATTTAGTAATTCTCTCTGTATCATCCATGACAGTGACCACACAGCTTCAGCCTGACCACTTCTGCTAGGGAGATACTGAGCTCCCCACAAGCAGTGTGTTTCATCTTCTGTATTTTGTCTGGAATTATTCATTCACTAACTCACCAAATATCTATCATGCACATGGATTATATCTCAGGTGTTGGGGAAGACGTGAGGATCTGAGAATAAAACAGGTCTCATTCTTATGGTGCTCATCATTAACTAAAAATATAAAGCGCTTTACACAAACGCATATAAATCACACTAGAATGCTTGTAATCAAGGCTTTAAATGTAGCAATTCTTTTTAAGCGGTGACCATACTTAATTAAGTATGTAAATTATCTACTAGCCTGGATTTTGAGAGAAGACAGACCTGGATAACCAGTCGTGACCTTGAATGAGTGATTTACTTCTCCAAACTGGAAAATGAGGATAATCAGAGTCTCCACCTTACAGGGTGAGGATGAGGATTAACCAAGATAACACCTGCCAAGAACTCATACAATGTCTGAAACATAATGAGTGCTTCATAAATAACTATTAAAAATTCATGAGCAATTTATAATTTTCAAGTGTTATGGGAAGGAAGGAAATTAACATCTATTGTGAGTTTACTGCAGTCCACGTACTGTGTGCAAGGCATTTTACATGCATAATACAATCAAAGTAGAGGTACAATTTATGCTGCCCTCTAAAAGACTTTAGAAATAATAAGACTTTTTTTTTTTTCGAGAATGAGAATAAAATAAAGTGCATTAGGCTTCTGAACAGATTTTCATGAACACACTGAAACATATTGAGGGTTTTTTTTAACCCACCACAATTATTTTATCATACAGAATAAAGTGGTGATGCCCTTAAATCAATTTTTACAACATTGATTTCCTATATCTCAGTGATGCAATGGACAAAGAACTTTCCCTGGGCTGTGATGAAGCAGAGTGAGTTGTCTTTCCCAGAAACACGGTAACTTTTCCCTAAATCATCTGCCCCTCCAGGTACTACTTGTAACCAAAATATCACAATTTCGTGGGGTCCGTGCCAGTGGTGTCTGGAGCTGTGGAGTTGACTGATGCTAACTGGGCTAAAAAATTCCAACCTACACTTTCAACATTAGAGAAACCATCTGCCTGTTAATTTAAATTCCCAGTCGGAGACTCTACTCGCTATCTAATAAATATTAATTAAAGCCTGCCAGATTCAAAGCAAGAAGCATCTTCGTGTTTGCATTTGACTTATTTGATTCATAGCCCAAAGAAAATCCCTTGATTCTGTGCATTATTATATCACTCTTAATTCTACATTCATTCATGTAATCAGCTAATCATTCAAATATCTATGCAGTAAGTAATTCTGATCACTCATTATATCTAAAGCAATGTACTGTGTGATACTGAAAAATGGACACCCCCTAGGATAGCAACACTGACTATGTTACATAAACAGCAAAAAACTTTGATGTTCATTTGCATATGTAATGAGATTCTATTTTCTCAGAAAGCAGAAGAAAACCAGATAAAGTAGCTCACAGTCAGATCTCTGAGGTCCCTTTCGATCTACCTTTCCTTCCGTGCAAGAGATCTGCTAACATCTGTTTAATGTCTAGTGAGTGACACAGAAGAAAACTTCGGGAAATGTTTTAACTCCTCATTCATCTGTTCACTCAACAAATAATTATTGAGAGTTTTCTGTGGACCAGGCATGCTGCTAGGCACTGAATGCACAGTGATAAATAAAGAAGGCGTAAGCACTCTACTCAAAGTTAACAGGCTAAAAGAACAAGCAGAAAATAAACAAGGAGATAAGTAAATAAACATAAGTATTTGATAAGTTTTTTGAGAGAAATAAACAAGATGCTATGATACAGAAGAGCTAACCTACATTAGCTAGATAGATCAGAGAAGGCCTCTTCCGGAAGACGACACTTAAGCTAAGACTTTAAAAATGGAAAGAAGCTTGCATTGTGAGATTGTGAGGGGGGCACTGAGAGAGCCATACGAGGGGAGGGATGAAAGGTGCATGTACCTTGGAGGGTGAGGGCAGGGGAAGGAGGTGGATACAAGATTGAACAAGAGTGAAGAGTGTATGTGAAGGCCAAATGGAAAATTAATGATCTCTGAAATTTATTTATCCTTCTTTCAACAGGCTCACGTTTGTTTTTTAATTGTGCAATTCGCCAGCAAAGGACTTCCAATAGGTAAGAATATTTATATTAAAATAAGTTAATTATATGGGGCCGGCCCCATGGCCGAGTGGTTAAGTTCGCACGCTCTGCTTTGGCGCCCCAGGGTTTCACCAGTCCGAATCCCGGGCGCAGACATGGCACCGCTCATCAGGCCATGCTGAGGCAGCGTCCCACGTGCCGCGACTAGAAGGACCCACAACTAAAAATACGCAACTGTGTACCGGGGGGCTTTGGGAGAAAAAGGAAAAATAAATCTTTAAAAAAAATAAATAAAATAAAATAATAAAATAAGTTAATTATAAAGGAATAAAGGCTCTCCACATGGAGGATATTGGGACTTCCATACTCATGTCAGTGTCATTGATCCAACTAGAGATTTCTTCTTCCAGGTAACCACCTGATGTAAGCAGGACTGAATGATACATCTCTAGGATGCAGCGTTGGTCTAGGGTTTGCTTTACAATTCTTTATTGAAGCATTATTCTTGGCTTCACTTCAGAAGGGAGCCAAGGCCCTTGAACAATGTTCTCATAAGGTCAAAGCCAGTACAAATGGAACTCTATCCTGAAGCAATGAAACACAGGGTTTGAATTTGTTTGTATTTCCGTCTTCTCACAAGTTAATTTCACCCAAAGCTGTGTGTGCGCTTTGTTAGCCAGCAACGTGCTCTCTGGGTTGATAACCTTCTTGAGAGCACATCTTAACTGGAGATCTTGTTCTCTCTTCCCGTTTTCTCCGTGCCTGTCTGCTATTCACTGCAGGCTTAGTGTTCAGTCTCTGCCTTTTCCTCCAGAAAATGGGTTCCTTCAAATGAAAGAGCTAGCAGTTACTTCCTGATTCCCCACAACCCTCCCCATTCTTCTAATGACTGGATTTGGGTTTACAGTTGCAGTCCAATGGCTACAATGACCAACTGTTTTGTTTCCTAATGATATCATGAACTTAATCCAGAAGGTTCTGCACAAGAATCTGATGGATTTGTGCCTACATACATTGTTGGACAAGCAAATCCTTTCTTGCCTGAAGTATCATCCCCTGTATATCTAAATCCCAGCCACACTTCCTATAACGTCTTCTGGAATATCCCACCTCACAGTACTATCTCACAATCTTGAATGCCCATAGCTCTTATTAGCACTGATGTGCACTTCCTAGTTAGTAGATTTTTTTATGTGATCCCTAATTATACTGTAAACTCCAAGACTAGAAGACTATATCCCCCGCTCTATCTTGCTCAGCATTCTCTTGTATGCTGAGTAAGGTAGATGCTCAGTGGAAGACCTAACCTCACTATATTGATGTAAAAATTATGCACTTTCTGTAACTAAACTTTTCTGTAGAATTTATCATCACTGATTCAGTTCCATGTGGAGTAAAGATCATGAGGTTTCAATTCAGACAGACCTGAGCCCAAAAAACAAAAGCTCTGCTCATTAACTGGGTCATCTTAAGATTGATAACTGGTTGCATGCCCGTGGGCATCTGAAGTCCTTTCTAATTGAGGAGAATATCCAGTTCTCAGAGATCATGTGGGAGACAGGAAACTGCTTCCTATTGGAGAGCTGAGGAGGAGCAAATGCTCTCTCCCTCCTCACAAGTGTCCAGCAGCCAGTGCATGGCTAATTGGATACTCTCATCTAAAACTCTGAATCTTCAGTGAGTGCCACAAAGATGAAGTCATAGTTAAGGATTAATTCTTTGAATAGTGTCCAGTGGCAGCTGGGGTGACTGTCCAGAGCCAAGGAGCATGAGTGTTGAGCAGGTTGTTAAGCAGAAGCGTACCTGCTACCCTGTGGGGTAGGCTTTGTTATAGCTCCTCTGTCTAGACTACCTTGATTTGTCTACTTTCTAGGGTAACTTCTCCAGCATTCTTGCCAGTTATTTTGTTGGTTAAGCTAACTAGAGTTGGTTTCTGGACTGGCAACTGACAAACACGTCTGATAGATCCATTTAGTAAAATGAGATGATAATACCTACCTCCTTTCTATCTAAATAAAATATTGCTATAAAATATCTACCAGGCACCTGTAACACAGTGACAAATCAATAGCTAATAGAGACTTTTAAATAGGATCTTTAGTTTTGTTGTTATCTTTCAGTTTCTATGTCCTTACTCAAAAGTAACTACTCTCTAAGCATCAAACTGCTACTGTAGGAGTCTGCAGAAGATGTTTTTTTAAAATTGCTTAATCATTTCCTTAAAATGCTTCAAGCAGCCCTGCTCACACTTGGCCTGAGCCAGCTTGTTTTATGGGAGCTGCTTGGCGGCACTTGCTGCTGGCCCATCTCCACACACCTCCTCAGCCCAGAGTGGCCAGGGAGCTTCACTTTCAGGGCATTGTTGTCACTCTCCTATCCATGAATAGTCATCCCAGCCTGAAAGTAATGCTAATGAAAGCATTCAACCTAGGCTATGTGACTGCTGTAGAAAATCTATATCAAAGAATTTCTGAAATCTTCCCAACCCACCTCATCTGACACTTATCCATCTTTCCTCTGAACACTCACACTGTTATCGCTGTGGAGCACCTCCTTGTTTGAATTTTAGTTATTTTAGGTTCATTTCTTATCTTTTTTTGTCTGAACTGTAATCTCCTTAAGCTTGGGTCTATCGCTGTATCATATTGTAATACACACAATGCAGATTTCCAACGACTACCATAAGTGGTTGGCTGAATATACTAATGATTACTCATGAATTAATATGATTAGAAATTATAGAAGATTATGTTGAAGTGTTTCTGAAATGTTCAGCATATTTTCCAGTTTTTTCCCCTTAACTTAATATTAAATTGTCTAGAAATATGAATGTGTCTCTCCATGAACCAATAAATTGGAAAATTTAAATGAAAATTTCAAATTCTTAGAAAAATACAAAATATGCAAATTAATAAAAAAAGAATGTCTGAATATTTCCACAACTATGTTGATCAATAGTCAATGAAAGCTTTCCATGAATAAAACACTATATTCAGGTGAGTTGATCAATGAATTTTGATGTCATTATTCATAGATGATATTGTTTACACAGAAAAATACACTGTAAAGATGATAAGTAAAACATAATTTAGAACAGTGGCTGAGCATTTGGTCAATACACAAAAATAAAATGCGTTTCTATATACCAGCAACAAAAATGTAGAAAACATAATCCACAAAGAATAGGCCATAAAACAGCAAAAACAATTAAAGTGCCTAAGAAAACTGCTAACAAAGATGTTTATTTGCAGGAAATTGAAAAAGCTTAAAGATGACCTAAACAAATGAGAGATATACCATGATCATGGACAAACATGGATTGATAAGATTGTAATTGCCATTTGTCCCCCAATTGCTTCATAAACTGCATGCAATTTTAATAACAATCCAATCATGGGTTTTGAGGACAAGCTGATTGTAAAACTACACAAAAGAGTAAACCCCAAGACTAGTCAGGACTCTTGAAAGAAGAAAAAGATTCCCCATTGCTTAGCTTGACTTCCCTAGCTAAACTGACGTGCTGATGCCTCAATAGTGGATGTAATCTGAGAAACAAGTGTGAGGGGAAATGGAAGTGTGACAGGAAATAAATGAAAGCACATACAAGAAAATAAAATAATAACAGTAAAAAAATCCCACTCAACTAATATTTAGGTAAGGAGAGTCAATCCAAAGAGGCTGAATGAATGCATTTGTTTAATTAAGAACACTGGATTCTAGAACAATCCTTGGGGTTGGGAAGAGAGAAAATTTTCTCTGCCAGCCCTTTCCCATCTTCTGTCTCTCAGTTGTCAAAGACTGTTCCATGCAACATTAATTCCCTTCACATACTACTTGTGTTACCTGGTTCTTCTGGGCAACTGCTGGGGACTTCAGATCCCACAACAGTGGCAGCAACCACAGCATGAACTCAGTTTGGGGTGAACCAGCAAGCAAATGCAAGCCATCAACAGTCCCAGCCTGCCTGATATAGCTGCCACCACCCAGGATTGACTAGGAGAGCCGGGTTTTGCACATGAATGCAAAGAAATCCCAAAGTACCAAGAACTGTCAAGAATAGGAAATCTTACACAATGCCAGAGGGATTAAGAATTGGTCTAACTACTCTGGAAGATCATTTTCAGTATCTCGCAAAGTAGAACATTTGTATATCCTGTCACCCTGTGGGTAAGTGTAGAAACACTTGTTCTTGATCATCTAGAGCTGCGTCAAAGATTGCTCATAGGGAGATTTTTTATGAAAGCAAAATAATGGAAAGTACTCCTGGGGAGTGGAGAAACAAAGTTCAATATATTAACACAACAGAATCATGCACAGCAGAGAAAATGAATGAATTACAGCTGAACAACTCCATAGGTAAAAATTAGAATTATAACAAAGGAAATAAGCAGTTTTTAGAAGATTGCATATAGACACCAGTTATAAGTCTTAAAATAAGCTTGTCATGGGATGTAAATGGAAACACTATGAATATAAAAAATGAATAAGAGATTCTGGAGAGTCTTCACTTCTCTGGAAGGTGAAAAGAGATGGGATATGGAAACAACACACAGGTAGATATCATGTGGATCAAAGCTGCCCTAGGGAGAGAAGCCCAAGGCATCCTGGACTACATCCTGATCTATATGACCCGATTCATATATAAAGTTATATGACCACACAATAACCAGACCCCACCTGCACTGATACCATTGTAACAACTTTTTATATCATCTTTCCTTTGTCTAGTAAAAATAAGTCATGTACCCAGGCCTTATAAATTTAGCCCTAACCTTCAACACACTGCAGCTCTTCACCACCCATGGGTCCTGTCCCCGTACCTGCAGTTCCTCACTGCCCATGGGTCCTGTCCCCATGCTATTCTCTGAATAAAGGAGCACTACTACCAGACCTTGAGAGTCCAAGAAATCTTTCTTTCAACTCCCTGGCGCGCCAAGCCTGCATCAGGTGCACATGAAGGTAATTAGTAACATTCTAGTTCTACAGAAGAATGTTGCCTTTATGGTGTTTATTTTGCCACTGTACCTTCATATTGCCAAACATTTATATCTATTCTTATGCATGCATCATGTATTATTTAATAAAAATATGAAAAATAAATATTGTTTTTCTGGAAGACGCTGAAAAGGACATCTTGTGTGTCATGGAATGGCCTCTTTGTTGTGTATTCCGTTGCTTTCTGCCCCCCTCCCAGTGGAGACGGCTAAGGCGGTCCTGTGAATCTGGGCATCACACTTTACAGATCACTGATGTGATGACAACTTTCACATGATTTGAGTTGGTAACTTGGAAAGTCTATGTAATAATGTAATTCCATGCCTCTTGTGTTCTCCATCCCAGAGGAGAGTGCAAACAGCTTCCAAGTTGTGTGAGTGAGAAACATGGATGCCATTCATGACTCCTGTCCCACTCTCCCCACCTCACCTCTACTAAATCACCAACTCCTCTCATTTAGAGCTACTCAGCCTCCTTTGAATCTGCCCATTTTTCTCCATTCTCAATGTTACTACTTTAGACAAGATAACCATTATATTTAGTTCCCTGGATTATTGCAATACTACTGCTCCCCATCATCTCCTGGCCCCTAAATACTGTCTTTATACAATGTAGCAGGTGTCATTTTCCCAAAACACAAATTTAATCATGTTGCACTCTTACTGAGGAGGCCCCCCCATTGGCCTCAGGATGAACTGCAACTTCCTTAAAGCATGCCTTATATCCTTGCTCATTTATCTGGCGCTTGTGTACCTTCAGATCTTGCCTGTCAATTCAACTGCTTTATTACTGTCCAGCTATTGCAAGCTTCTGACTATCCCCATGTTTCTCTTGCTTGCCAATGCTGCATATGCCTAGAATGCCCATCTATAAATTCCTGACTGGCTGCTTCGTCCATAGAACAACACAGCTTATGCTCACCTCACAATGGTGACCTGTTTGAAGTGAGGACACGTCTCTCCTACATGCCCCCAAGCAACTTGTACTTGTTCTTATCACACCCTTACTGCTGGATTCAGATCTTAGAAGCTCCAAGCACTAAAATGTCTACAGTTCCATCCTAACCCATCATGTAAAATTCAAAATGAAAACAATGCTGAATTGTTAAGTAAGTGTATGGAAATCTAACAAAGTGCTGATTTTTCCCAATATAACTATGTGCTGTTTATGTTGAAAAATCAACTACACATTTAAAATAAAATTGTGTCCCTGTATTGCTATGACTCTAATGAAAACTGGTCTTTTTATTGAGTAATTCATTGTGCTATGTATTTACTGTGCTGTTTCAAAATTACTCCTATATCTCTCTACCTTGAGGGTATGGATTATGCTTGTTAACTACTAAATCCTCAGTGTCTGCCCCAGAATAGCTACACCATACACATTTGTTAACAAAAGGAAGGAATAAATGAGTAAATGAACGGCCACAACCTGTCATTCTTCTTGCCTTGTTGCTAATTACAAAAAGTGGCCTCTTAGATTTCCCAATTCAGCCTTACCTTCTTAACTACGTACTTCATTTATCAGAACTAAGCCACCAAACCAAATGAGTTGACAATTATTCTATGACTGCTTTCTAAATAGTCTTGAGATCGAAGTCTTCTAAATGGCATTTATTTCAGCCATTAATTCAAAAATGACTTCTAGTTCTCCCAAATTAACAAAAGTCGTCAGAAATGGAAAACATCAGATGGTGAAAACACCTCACCTTTTCATTTTATTTTCCAAATAGACAATCTAAAGGAATTATTTTTCAATTCACTATAGAAGTTAGTTATCTATTGGTGCATAACAAATTGCTCCAAATGTAGCAGCTTAAAAAGCTTAAAATAACAAACTTTTTAAAAATCTCACAGTCTATATGTGGGTCAGGAATCAGGGCACTTAAATGGTTTGGGCTCCAGATCTCTCATGGGGTAGCAATCAAGGTGTTGGCCAAGGTTGTAGTCATCTGAGACTTAACTGGTTCTGGAAGATCAGTTTCTGAGTTCACTCACATGGCTGTTACCAGAAGACTTTGATTCCTTGACATGTGGACCTCTCTATAGGACTTCTGCTCATGATATGGCTTCCCCCAGAAGAGTGATGTGAAAGAGAAGGAGAGGGGAGGTAGAGAAGAGGGAGAGAAACAGAGTGAGAGAGAAGAGCCCAAGACAGAAACCATAATCTTTTACAACTTTACTTTGAAAGTGGCATGCCATTGGCCATGTTCTATTGGTCACAGAGAGCAGATCTTGATGCAACCTGGGAGGGAATCATACAAGGGTATGAAGACCAGGGCACAAGGTTATTGGAAACCATCATGGAGGCTGTGAGATTTGGGCAAGTGTATGGCATAATCTGATTTATGTTTAAAAGGATCATTCTGGTTGCTTTGTGGAAAACAAAATAGAGAAGATCAAGAATGGAAATATGTACATCTTGTACAAGGTCATTGAAATAATTGAGGAAATAGAAAATAAATAGTTGCTTGAACAAGGAATGGTAGAAGAGATGGTATTGAGAAGTGACCAAGCCCTGTACATAGAGGATTTGCTGATGAACTGGATGTGAAATGTGAAGGAATAGAGGAATTAAAGACAATGCCAGAATTTGGCCTAAGAGACTGAATAGATGGTCGTAACATTTAATAAGAAGGGGGAGATTGATAGAGGGGCCAATTTGAAGCAGGAGAAGAAATCAAGAATTCTACTTGAAATAAATTAGGTTTGAGAGGCTTATTAGATATCCAGTAGAGAGGTTAAGTAGGCTGTTGAGTTTACGAGTTTGGTTTTCAGGGGAGAGATTGGGGCTGTAGATATAAAAATGGGAGTCATAAGATTATAAATGTCATCATCACAGTAAAACTGGTATTTAGAAGCACGAGGTGAATGAGATAATCTAGTAAGTGTGTGTAGGGAGAGAAAAACCAAGTTAAAAAAACTGAACTCTTAGAAGTAGCTATATTTGGAGATAAGGAAGAAGAGAAGGATACGATGATATAGAAGACAGGGAGTTGTAATGTCCTGGCAGCCAACAGAGAAGTATGCCATGAAAGCAGGATGACCGGGTAAGTCAACTGCAGCTGAGAGGTCATGTGAGATATCAATAGGAATCGACCATTGGACTTGGCAATATGGAGGTCATTGCTGACCTATAGAGCAGTTACAGTGGAGCGGTAGGGGTGAAATCCAAACTGGTATGAATTTCAGAGAGACTAGTGAAAAAGGAAGAGGAAAAGGTGAGTAGAAACTCTATTGAAAGTTTGTGAAAATAATAAGGAAGCAAAGCATTTAGCCAGTAGCTGAAGGAGGATGTGTAGGAGAGGAAGAATATTTAAAGATTGGAGAATATCATAGCATATTTAAATCCCAATTATAACAAACCAGTTAAGATGGGAACAGGTGATGATAAATGAAGCAAATTGCAGGAGAAAAATCTAGCCGTATTTGTAAAATGAGAGCCGTTAGCAATATTATCTGTTTTTCCACAACCAACCCAACTGCTATTGTCTGACTGCACAGACTATATGTGGGTTTCCTTCTCTGTTCCTTTCTGGACAACGTTTCTTCTGCTTGGAATGAACTCCCTCACTTCTTCTACCTGAAAAGCATCTGTTCTTCAAGATCCAACTCAAATTTTATCTCCTTTGAAAATTAGGCTGAATTATGGCTCCTCAAATTTGTTCACATCTTCATCTCCAGAACCTGCAAATGCTGCCTTATCTGGCAAAAGGGTTTTTGCAGAAGTGAACAAGTTAGGATCCTAACTTGATCCTTAAGTCAAGGATCTTGAGATGGAGAGATTATCCAGGTGGGCCTACCGCAAGCAAAATGGTTCTGATAGAAGCCGTGCAGGAGGAATCAGAGAGAAGAAGGAGAGGCAATGATGGAAACAGAGACAGGAGCGATGTGATTTGAAGGAGGAGGCAGGGGCCACATGCCAAAGAATATAGGCAGCCCCTAGAAGCTGAGAAAGGCAAGGAAACAGATTGTCGCCTCAGAGCCTCCAGAAGGAATCAGCCTTGCCAATATCTTGACTTTAGGCCCATGAAACTGACTTCAGACTTCTGAGCACCAGAACTGTAAGAATAAAGTTTTGTTGTTTTCAGATACCAAATTTGTGGTAATTTATCACAGCAGCAACAGGAAAATAATAAAGGCCTCCTCTCAAAACCTCTTCCTTCATCTTTCTTCTTCAATTTCCCCTCAGCTCGTGTGGGATTTATTTTACAACAGCTCTACTGACATACAATTTATAGTAAACCATAAAATTGAGTACCGTTGGTCCTTCATATCCACGGGTTCCGCATTTGTTGATTCAACCAACCATAGATGGAAAGGCCTATGATGGTTGCCTTTGTACTGAACATGTACAGACTTTTTTCTTGTTATTGTTCCCTAAACAATAATGTATAACAACTATTTATATAGCATTTACATTGTATTAGGTATTTAAATAATCTAGAGATGATTTAAAGATATGGAAGGAAGTGTGTGGGTTATATGCAAATACTACACCATTATATATAAAGGACTTGAGCATCTGTGGATTTGGGTATGGAGTGGGTTCTGGAACCAATCTCCTCCAGATACCGAGGGACAACTGTTTTAAGAGTACAATTCGGGGCCGGTCCGGTGGCACAGCGGTTAAGTGCGCATGTTCTGCTTCGGACACCCGGGGTTCGCTGGTTCGGATCCTGGGTGCGGATATGGCACCGCTTGGCATGCCATGCTGTGCTAGGTGTCCCACATACAAAAAAAAAGTAGAGGAAGATGGGCATGGATGTTAGCTCAGGGCCAGCCTTCCTCAGCCAAATGAAGAGGATTGGTAGCAGTTAGCTCAGGGCTAATCTTCCTCAAAAAAAGGAAAAAAAAGAGTACAATTCAATGACTTTTAGTAAAATTTACCAAGATGTGCAATGATCACTATAAACCAGTTTTAGACCATTCCCATCATCCCAATATGATCCTTCCTGATTTTCACAGGTAATCCCCACTCCCAGCCTCAGCCCCAGTCAACCAGTAACCTACTTTCTGTCTCAGCGTTTTGCCTCCTCTGGACGTGCCTTTCACGTACATGGAATCATACAATATGTGGTCTTTCGTGTCTGACTTCTTTCACTTACCACAATGTTTTGGAGGTTTACCCACTTTGTAGTACATATCAATACTTTGTTCCTTTTGTCACTGAATATTATCCCGTTGGGTGTCTATTCCACATTTTGTCCATTTAAATGTTGATGGACATATTGGTTGTCTCACATAATATTCTAATATTCACTTCTTGCTATAGTATTTATACCCACTTTTTTTTAGCGCGTGCCATATTATAGTTGTGAACAGGGAAGGATGCGTATCTAATTCACTTTTCTACGCCCACAGCTTATACCTGTGCCTGGCAGATTGTAGGTGTTCAAGGAGCATCAGTTGCAATTGTGTATTATTTATATGACCCAACTTGCTGTTTCTGCTAGACCGTCTGTAACTATGGTCCATCTGACCTCTATACAGGCAGCATTTCCCTTTCCAGTATCGCTGCTTTCTAGCCACTTTCCATTTTTTTTTTATGCTGAGCTTACTACTGGCAGGTTGTTGAAGTCACACCTTGCTTAAAACCTCCTTTTACATTTCCTCAGGGCAAAGGCATTCATGCTTCGCAGAGTGAAGTTCTAGATATGGGCTTTGGAGAAAGAGCAATTATTTGAATAAAAGAGTTGCTTATCTTTGTCGTGTCCTTTTGCCAGACCACATTATAGAAGTGAAGAATAATAACAATGAAAACATAAAAATAAATAGAAACCCCTCAGCCTCAAGAGCTCTAAGTATTTAAGAAAACTAAAAATCTTTGTGAGGTAAAGTTAAATTCCTTTGGATCTTTCAGCGTTCAGCTTTGAATCCCAATAATGAGCAAAGAATATTGGCGGATGACTCCTAGGAGCCTTCGATGAATACCTCTTTTTAAGGATTTGGTCTTTCTTTCACAGCATTTTAGTAATCACTCATGCTGCTATGAAAATCGGATAATGGCCCACAACATATCCTGAAATGAAAAAAAAGTGCAAGGGGAAATAAAGCTCGAAAACCCACAACAAGCGGGCATTATCAATTCAGGCTCAATCGGGCTTTGCAGGTGGAATCCAGTCTTAATTCAAAGGGCCCTCTCCTCAGAGATTGAGGCAAGTGATACTTTTCTTTGTGGGCTTTCAGAGCTTTTCATTCCACACAATCATAGCATACACCAAGTTTGAAAGCCGAGTTTTCAGAAATATGTAACAGGACATTGAAATGAGAAAAAGGAAAGAGGCAGAAAGACATTTTATTGAAAAGCATATTGTCGAGCTTAGCTTCAAATTGGACACTTGCTTTTGATGGGCCTGCTTTTAAAATAGGAAATTGATTTTCGGTTAACCAACTGAGGGAAAAATGCACAGCTCCACTCTTGCTCTTAATTCCACAGGCAGTCCTTCCTTCCTAACTGACTTTCCTTCTAAAGGCATTTGAATACTTTGCAAATATAAAGTGCATAGGGTTTAGGCATGCTGTGCCCGGAGCAATGCAGTCTAAATTTATGTTGCCGTACCTTCTGTTTTGCCCAGGATTGGAAAAAGAACGCCTCCTGAAAGATGGAATGCAGTGCAGAGGAAATCGCGTGTGCAGGCGAGGCAGCTCTTTGAAATGTGACAACGTGTGATAAGTGAATTACATTCTAGTATATAAAAGTGACACGTGTGAATTAATTACTGATACTAACTTGATTTACATTAAATTGCCAGTGATTTGTCATTTTAAATTATCTATGAAAAAATTATTTTGGTTTATGATCCATTTCAAATGAGGAACTTTAAGTAGGCGAGATAGTGTTGTGGAGTGGAAATCCCCAGGGGGTGTTGGGTTGTTTTCCTCATTCTGCTACTATCAGCTCTATGGTCACAGGAGCAACGTCTTTCTTCTCAGTTTCCTCAGTGCCTATCACAGTGTCTAATGCATATGAGGCCCTCCAAAAATGTTTGTTGGGTGAGTGAGTGAGTAAACAGCACATGTTAGCTGATATTTGATTTCACACAGCTCTCGTTTCCAAATCAGAAAAATAAAATAAAGCAATGTTGGTTCTATGCACCAAAAAGTGCTATTTGACCCAAATAATCTTAAAACATAGGAATGGAGGTCAGTCATTCAATGAACTTCTAATGGCTTTCAAATAAATGGCTATTTTTTCTCAGTTTAAACATCACAAGTTACAGGAGACTCTTCACCTTGTGAGGAAACCCACACCCTTTTGGGTTAGCTTTCATTCTTAGAAATATCTCACCTTATATTGAGCTCAAACACAACCATCCTTCTCTCTGGGGTAATAAATGCAACAAGATGTTTGATGCAGCTCTTCCTTTTATATTAGAATTTTAACAAAGACTCGAACAGCCAAGAACAAAATAGGTGATGCAAGTTTCACTCACATCCTAACAAAAGGTCTTAGATCGTCTATTCAGGATTTGCAATGGAGTTGGCCCCAAATTAGTTGCTTCTGCTTTGGCTGTCATCCACAACCTGGCGATATAAGCAAGTCCTAAAATGTATTGTCAGAGGTTAAAGAGATTGTAGAGTGAGGATCCTTTACCGCAAGTTTTCAGAAAACTGTGATTGCTATTTTCTTTTTGTCATTTCAAGTCAAGTAAGAGGAGCCTTCAAAAGAATGAAATGCTTGACGTGCATCCCCTGGACTTCAAAGGACAGAGAACCTGGCATCTAACTTTTGTCTGAAAAGTTTAAGGGTAGGAAATGTGGCTAACACACCAGTCTGGAAACAAAGCAGAAAGAAGTGCTTGCATTGAGAATGGCACTAACATTTTGAATATTACATTGGTTTCCAGCAAGCCAGAAAAGAGTTTGATTGTGTCTCTTGAGAGGGACTCTTTCCTAGGAGAACAACCTGGAGTTAGAATGACCCTCACAGAAGAGTAAACTTCTGAAAACCAAGAGCTGAAGAAATCAAGAGGCTACTTGGAGCAACAACTCTCATCATAGGATGCAAAATTGCAGCACACCATGCCCACAAGACTCCAGTACCTGATTCTAATTCTTTTTTTTTTTTAAGATTGGCCCTGAGCTAGTATATGCTGCCAAGCTTTTTTTTCCTTCTTCTTCTTCTCTCCAAAGCCCCCTAGTACATAGTTTTATATTCTAGTTGTAGGTCCTTTTAGTTCTGCTATGTGGGACGCCACCACAGCATGGCTTGATGAGCTGTACTAGGTCCATCTCCAGGATCCAAACCGGAAAAACCCTGGACTGCTGAAGTGGAGCACGTGAACTTAACCGCTTGGCCACTTGGCCAGCCCTCTCCAATTCTTATTGGTCAAGTGTACCTCTCTGTCCTTTCCTCTCCCTTGGCTTCAACCAGTGGGACCCAAAATATCATCTATTGAATATAATAGAAGGAGGAGAAAGAAATCAAAGTAAAACTGACCATTTCCCCTTCCCCCTCTACAGATTTCCGAGTCAAAATCAGGCTTGATCTGGGGAAGAGAAGAAATTTTAATTTGGATGATATTTAGAGGCTTCATGTTGCAAACTAAATTTTATCAGGAGAAAAAAGATTTTTCACCCATTGCCTGAAAGCTGTGGGCACTGCCCAAGATTACATCTATGGTTAGGAAGAACAGATTGAGAGAGTAGATTTGAAGAGGTAGTTGTAGAAAAGAATAAAGTTGTTTCCTGCTAATGTACTAGTAAATAGAATTCCCTCAAAAACACGTTTATACGTAGAATATAAAATTCTTCTTCTATGTAACCAGTCTTCAAATATTTATTTGTATGTTAAGTCTCGTTCACTATATCTGAGTTTTTATGTCTTTTTTTGAGGGAGGTGACTTGATAAAGGATGAGTTTAATTGTGTATCAGGAAAAAATGTGGAAGACTGAAATGGGCAAACAAGGATACTGGATCTCCTTTCAATCAAATGCTGGGTGTTGTCTAGTACACAGAGCAGGAATTATGAAGTTCTACAGCCATCTGGGCCTTTGATAGTGTGATCAGGATATACTACAGCTCTGTAGAGGTGGAAGCTAGCTGCTGGAAAACTGGCAGTAATGCAAATGTTTCCTGCCCATAGTTCTGCAAATGATCCTGTTCATAGAAATGCCAAAGAATTTTTTCCAGCAGACAATGTAAATCTCTGTGTAAGCCAAATACTCATTTGAACAGGTTGTAACATCTTACCAGTGCCCTCATTAATTAGTGAGTTTTATGAAATCTTTGACATATGTTCATTTTATATTTGTGTGAAAGTTAAGACCATACTCTCCCTTTATTTTTTTATTATTTATTTTTTGGTGAGGAAGATTGGCCCTGAGCTAACATCTGTTGCCAATCTTCCTCTTTTTGCTTGAGGAAGATTGTCCCTGAGCTGACATCTGTGCCAATCTTCCTTTACTTTGTATGTGGGGCACTGCCACAGTGTGGCCTGACAATCAGTACATAGGTCTGTGCCTGGGGTCCAAACCTGCAAACCCCAGGCCACCAAAGCAGAGCACACAAACTTAACCACTATGCCACAGGGCCAGCCCCTCATGCTCTCTTTTTAAGAATTTCCTTTTAACAGAAGGCTCAGGGAGTCAGCAGAAGGTATGATTTACTCAGAGGTCTGGATTCTCTGAAAGATGCTCAAAGTAATGAAGTTTACCTAGCTGGGAGATGAGTGCAGAAACAAGATTGCTAAGCCATAGACAGTAGTCTAAAGATCTGCCAAAATGGTGTACTCCAGGGCAGATACACTGAGCAGAAGGGCGTGTTCAGGGAACAAGGAGTACTAGAGGCACAAGAAAAGGTAGCACAGAGCAAGTTTTTGTGGAATGAAATTTAGGAGGGAGAACCCATTCATTTGTGGCTGGTGTTTATGTTCTCACCATGATATGAAGTTCAGGAGAGCTGAGTGCATTAAAGGGCAAAGATTGGGCAGAGAGACCTGATTGAAAGCTTGTGGATGGCAGAGGAGATGTCTTATTTATCCCTGTAGCCTCAATTTTTATCTTTTAGACCTTTACATATGATATACACATGGTACGTATATTCTGGATTGTTCTCTCTAAGCTTTCTCTTGTGAGGAATAAGAGACTGGAATATCTACTCCTCTATCCAACATGTCCCATTTGATATGAGAAATCACAATAGCAATCAACACACTCTGGTAAAGTCCTATTTCCTAATCTCTTTCCCCAGAACTACTAGTTCCTCAAACATTGGTTTCCCAAGTTATTGCAGACAACATTTTTATTATGTTTTGCCATTGTATTACATGGACTGCCATCCTTCCAGACTGAGTTTCTTCTCCAGTTTCATCACTGTCCACTATGCCAAAGTTACGTATGGTAGTGTGTATTTATTCTGGTGCAGATTTCTGTATTCATCAGGAACGACTAGGTCATGTTGTAGTAACAAGCAACTCCAAAATCTCAATGTTTATATACTGTTTACACTAATTTCACTATGAGCCTGGGGGGACCCTCAGGAGCAACTGACCTCAGTGAAGAAATTGATCAATTTGTGCTCCTTCTATCTTGTGGCTCTGTATCTCAATATGAGGCTTTCTCAAAATCACTGCAGCAAAGAATAGGAAGACAGTAATCCTGCACTGGCTATTAAATGATGTGTCTCAGGAGTGATCTGGGTAACTTCCTTTAACCAGCCATGGTCTCAATTAGGCACATGTTCTACTCAAATGGGAGTTACTAGGACCTATGTGTTAAGACCAGAATTTCTTGGCCTAGTGCTCAGACATCTTAACAGGGACTGCTGCTTATCTCCAGATGCTATTTCAGGAGATCAAGAGAGGATTCTACAAAGCATGTGATCAAGTTTTGAGGAGACAGCACTAGCTGGCTTTCTCTGATATGACTGGGAGGCACAATGAGGCTGGTTATTGCAGTGCCTAAGGAAGCTGGTGGTTGGAGCCAACAGTCATTGACTGAGCATCACTCACAAAAACAGTAAACAAACAAATAAATAAAAGAAGGAAGTCCCTTTTCCCCCCTTTCTCCTATCTTTCATTTTTCCTGTGATGACTTCTACTGGCAGAAACTAAAAGTAAGCCAGCTGGCAAGGATGTCTGGTATACATAGTTTAGAGAATTCTAGCCTTAGTTTTACCAATGGGAGTCCAGAAAGGCGAATTTTGACATGAAAGAGGTCTCAGCAAACTTACACATCGTCCTACACATGTTTGACTTTTCATCAACAAAGCAAAAATTACTTCCTCTGTCTAATGAGACCCAAACATCTTTGGACAAATGGAGATGTTCTAACCTCTCTGAATAGGGTAGGAGCAAAGTCACAAAATGAAGTCAATTTCTCTTTTAGTTCAGCCACGAAATTACTAAATATTCTTTAACCTAAACATTAAGTTATGAAGATAACTATCACCAGCTAACTATTATTACATAAAACAAAAGAAACCGACAAAGGGAAAATTTGTATATTATGTATGCTAATCAATATAAGGCACCCTCCACAATTTCTATGACACTTACAGCGAGTCTATGTGGGTAATTTCTATCATCTTCATATTTGTATCATTTCTGTGGCTAGTCATGAGGCTATAGTTTCTTGTTTTTTCCTTCTTCTTCTTCTCCCCAAAGCCCCCCAGTACATAGTTGTATATTCTAGTTGTGAGTGCCTCTGGTTGTGCTATGTGGGATGCCGCCTCAGCATGGCCTGATGAGTGGTGGCATGTCCGTGCCCAGGATCCAAATCAGTGAAACCCTGACCGACTGAAGCGGAGCACATGAACATAAGCACTCGGCATCAGGGCCAGCCCCTATAGTTTCTTTTTATTCACTTTATTTTTTGGCCGTCCACTCCATATTGCCATTCTCCTTAGTTAGTATCTCCACCTGTCTTAGTTCTTTACCTGATGGAATGGCCAAACCACCAGTCCTAGAGTGTCTAAACCTTATGTATTTTGTTTTCATTGGGTTGCTACAGTTTTCCACTAATTTTTACTATTGAGACATAGAAATACTAAGAGGCACCCTAGAGCATCCCCTGGGCTTTGGACACAGATTTCCCTGACCACATAGTGTAGTACCAACCCATAAATAAACAGGGTCAATCCCCCAGCCAAGGCAGTGACCCTGGTTGGCAGTGGCATGAGAAACTGAAAATTACCAGGTGGCATTCTCATACAATTTAACTCAACTCTGACACTATCTATAGATAGTATATCTATCTATAGATAGATATAGACAGATATATAGTATCTATATAATATATAGATATAGATAGATGTACAGTATCTATCCATAGATAGTCTGACACTATCTATCTACCTATAGATAGTGTCAGATCCCTCAGGTTAAGGGCTCAGTCCTACAAGGTTCCCAGCCCCTCTTCAGATGCCAATCGAAAGTCTAAGTTGTCACCTGCACTTCTGTTCAACTGGCTATAGATGGTAGGTTCCCATGACTCCTTCTGTGGGTTCAATTAATTTGACAGAGCAGCTCACAGAACTGAGAGAAACATTTTATTTACTAGACTACCAGTTTATTATAAAAGGATATCATTCAGAAACAGCCAGATGGAAGAGATGCATAGGGCAATGTCTGTGGGAAGGAGCTCAGAGCTTCCATGCCCTCTCCAGGCATGCCACTCTCATCTCCACGTGTTCTCCAAACTAGAAGCTCTCCAAATTCTGTCCTTTTGGGTTTTTATGCAGGCTTCACTACGTAGGCATAATTAATTAAATCATTGGCCATTGGCAACTGATTCAACCTCCAGCCCCTCTGCCGTCCCTGGAGGTCAAAGGGGTGGGACTGAAAGTTCCAACCCTGAGATCATCTGGTTGGTTTCCCTGACAACCAGCCCCCATCCTTAGATGGAGTCCAAAAGTCACCTCATTTACATAAACTCAGATGTGGTTTAAAGAGGTTTGTAATGAATATCAAGCAATCGTTTCCACTCTTATTGCTTAGGAAATTCCAAGGATTTTAGGTACCAGAAACAGGGATGAAGATGAAGTATGTATTTCTTATTATAAATCATAATATCAGACTTATTAAGTAAAAGAGTGAGAGAGGCTACTCGTACTTCCACCCCTTGGTTCCTCTACTTATGTACTCTGGTTATGGGAAAATTAGCACCATTATACTGACGGCTTATTCAAACCATGTAACCCATCCTCTAAAATATAACGCTAACATTTCAGGGTCTTTTGTCCCCACTAGCATTGTATCTGAGTCTCCACTAGGCATTTTCATCATTGTATCAGTTCATCTGCTTCCGAGTGATGAGATACATGGCAATACCAATGAATCCCATGGGCACGAGCGCATTGTCTTGCTTCTTTGTTGATTTGAATTTCTTTGTCAGAAGCAATTTGCAGAGGATATCATGATGATGAGCAAAATGCTCTGCAAGTCTACAGGCTGGCAGAAGATTGTGAGCAAGGAAGGCAAATGCATATCCTGAATACGTAACTATTCTAGTAAAGAAGAAAAGTTGTTGCCACATCTGTGATGAAAGAATCCAGCAATCAATCGGTCCCCAGGAGGCTGGTTTGTCCCACATGGGGACTAATGCCATCAGGCGGCCTCAGTGTTGATCTCTTCTATGATCGGGATAGGCATTCACTAGAGCCAGTAGCCAAATTGACCTTGATGAGGAAAAGTCAAAGTTTCTGACCCTATTACGTCGTTATTATTCACTTACTGGAATATTGTGGGCATTTTTTTTCTATGTCTTAATTCTATGAAAACAAATTCATTGAAAATATTAATTTTAATGGACATTTAGTTTGTTTTCTATGGTGTGTTTTCTTTGTGAGTAAAGAATAGCATCAGTTTGTGTAAGCTGTAAGCTTGAGTCCCAATCAAATGCAGTTTATCTTTGAATTAAGTATAAAACAATCTCTTTTACAGTCTGGGCTTCTAGAAAAACAATTCTACTGGTAGTCTTAATTATTGGCTGCTGTGTGCCTTCACCTCTTACAATTTTATTCACTTATATTGAATTGGGTTTGCAATTGTTATTCTGTTTTGTCCCTTTCATTAGAAACACCACGACTGAGGTTTAACTAAAGTAGCTTCAGGCTGTACGAGGCAAAGTTGAATTGACTTTGCACAGCTTGGCTTCTTCAAGTCTTCGGATAATTAGCTATGAACAGCTAGTTCCTGGGGCTTGTGGTCCTTCAGGCTATTTTTAAAGGTACACAAGTGTCAAAGGAAAACACTACGGGGCATAGCCCATGCATTGCCTTCCGCCATTTTGTGTTTCCCCAGGCTTTTAAAGTAAACTCCCAATCCATCTTCTATAGAAATTCTTAAAGAAACTTCCACTACCTGTGGCGTTTTGTGTTCCTCGCATGCAACTAATTTAGAATCTTTGTATATATTTACTGGGTATTTCTTTAAATTGCTGCTCTTGTTATGTTTATTTTGCCTCTCCTACCATTCTTCCTCATTCTGGATTCTTTATTTGTCCACTTGATGCTTTACTATTATGTGAGCTCTCAAGTTTTGGCTAGATGATAGTGATGTTGAAGCAGAGACGATTCTCTTCAAAATCATTGCAACATAACTCCTCATTTACATGGTTTCAGATGACTAAATATTTGTCAAAAGAAATAAACCTTTAATGATGGACTGTCATATATCAGCATTTTACATATGGGAGGGTATAATTTTTGAAGAGGGTCCCTTCAGGAATTTATCACAGCAGATTTATAGCTATTCATTCATATAAGTAATAGGCTTCAACATTGTCACTCATGTTTGACCTTTATATTTCTCTTGTTATCCATTGTCCACCTCAATGCCTTGCACAGAGCTTTGTTTTCATAGTAGACACTTATCTAACATTTGTCAAATAAACAGTAACATATACATTTTTCTAAAGTTCCACTAATTAAGAAAAAATACATTGACAGACTTCACATTCTTCTCAATAGACTTTCCAACCTCTCAAAGCAAACAAACATACAAATAAACAAAACCTGCTTTGAGTGCATTACTTTCCACACAAAAATTGTAGGAAGGAACAAGACATTGTCAGGACAATTCCAAGAAAAGATTATACCTGGACGTGAAGAATGCATGCTATCTGGTGCTGATTTGATAACATAAAAGAAAGTTCAAGTAGGAGAGAAGGTGTGCCCAGATTTTGGATTCAAATCTTTGGGATATTTGCCAACAAAATGTTGACATGCTCTTTATGGGAGGATCTCACCTGGCAGGCTCCCAGGAGCTTTGCCTGCCTGATAGAATATAGAATATAAATACTTGGCCAAGGTGCTCTAGTAAATGTGCCAAGGAGAAGGCTTTCAAGACCAACTGTCACAATTTCCCATCTTACAGCATGTGACCCGCCATCTCACCTACTCTTGCTGTCTCATCCCTCTCTCATTACTGGCAGTTATTTCAGGTGGACCTGGAAATTCAAGAAGATGGTTTCTGATAACAGAGAATATGAGTCTATATCATTATTTTCGTATTGATTTTATTTAATTAAGCATTTTATCATACACTACTGTATTTTCTTTTGCTGTCTTATTTTATCAATAAAATTATAAGCTGATTGAATATACCAAACTTGGTTTATAAATCTTCTGATTGCTTCTTCTCTCTCCACCTTCAATTTCTGAATTATTATGAGCTGGTTTGAATCATTAATGAGAAACAAAGAAACAAAAAATGCATTTCAGCTTATTTTCTCTAGTTTAAGAGCTCCTTAAAGGGAAATATTGTGTTTTATTCATCTTTATGTCTCCCAAGCCTATCATGGGGCTAGTGCATATTGGGTGCTCAACACACTCTTTGAATGGAAGAGAAAGTAAACAAGTGGATGGATGGATGTACATGTGAATGAACAAATATAGCGAATATTAGTACTACTGTAGATTATCAAAGATAGTCACAAAAATAAATATATGGAAGTAACAATTAAAGAGGGCCTAGCCTTCAGGACGCTGCAATGCCAAACTTGAATCTTGGTTCCCTTTACTGTCTGCCTTGAGTAAAAACAATTGATGATGGCTGTGCTTCTGTAAATATGTGGTTATAATCTCGGCCTTGGTCTTTTGGGATTAGAGAGGAGTAGGAAGCATTTAGGCTTTTGCTTTAAACAAAAGAAAGATAGACTGGATGTAAGAATAAGAGAGAAAGACATTTTCACGCATAAATTGAAATTGTGGGACAGGCAAGGAGCTACCTCTTCTCTGCATAGAGACATGGAATTAGGCAGCTCAAGGTGAATTATAGGAAGTAGCGGCGGGGGTGGGGGCTTTATAATCAGAACTGGCTACTGTTACATTGAGATAGTGGCTTTGCTACTATCATTTAAAATTTTTGTTCCAAATCACAGAGATTCCTTCAGCATACAAGTGTCTATGTTATAGGGGAATGGCTACCAATGAATGTCTTGGTCATACTGATGATAGGGACAGAGTTCACTGATTCTTTATGCCATGATTTAAGACAATATACTCATCTTTTCAAATGGCTAAGAAATTCTGATATTGTTACCCCTGGCCAGGTGGCCATGTTAATAAGACCAAAATATTAACAGTAGTTTTGGCTGCTTATTCATACTAGATGGCATGCTCTGACTCACTGTAGAATGGAAAATCTACAGCTTCCACTCTGACTTTGGTATGCCTACATGTAGTATTCAGTGGATGCACATAGAAAATTTTACGCCAGTGGGCAATACTATAAAACGCCTATGACAACGATTTTAGTACATACTACCTATTCTCTGCTTTTCCTCATTTGTTTTTCTTCTATTTATATAGAGTTGTAATCTCCAACAAGCAGTGCTGGCCTCCCACATTATTTATTGTTTCAATATAGGCAACGATTACACATAATTAGCTGGATGACACTACCCGTTTGCTGGTGGAATTTGCTATGAATGCATTTGCTTCTTTGGGGAGTTGCTTTCTATTTCCTGCACCACTGCTCTGATGCTGTTTCGAGAGACCTAGTTTTTTTTTCCTCCTTATTTATTGCTTCATTGGTCCGAGGCAGGAAGAAGGCATATGAAAATCAGTATGCCACAGCCTGTGAATGACTATCACAGGAGGCAGAGAAGGAGTTGCATACAAATTAGAAAACACCCAAATAGGCACAAGGTAAGCTTTCAACAACATGTTTATTTGTGGGTGAAGAAATCTAGGTGGATATGCCAGTTCCTTGTGATATTTTATGGAAATCATCATTTGATGCCATGGAAGGTGTAATTCCTGTTGTATCTATTTCTCCACTATGGTGTATGCCCCAAAATTTGATTTTCCAGATGACTGAAGGTCACTACCTTGTTATGAAACCTTAGCATTTGCAAAAAATGTGATTCTCTAAATTTTTTTAGTCTTTCTTCTGCCTTCTTAAACAGGGTTCATGGAACATAACTGGACATACCATGAAATTCTCCAAAACATGACCTTAAGCCAGGCTATGCCCATAGGATAAACTCTTTGACCCATTGGAGCTTAAGGGATGGGGATAAATGATCCAATATTTCTTGAGTCCTGTCCATGTGGCAGGCTCTGTGTACAAAGAAAGGTCTTTAAAAAGTTGGATGGAGCATGCTTTAGAAATCTGCTCTTTAAGCCAGCAGTCTACTTTAGGCCACAGCTGTCCATCTTGCCATCCTACATGTGCCAGCGAGCAATTTTACTCATGTTGAGCTCTCGAAAGTGTTTATCTTGGTCCCCTACCAGATTTCCTTCCATCCCAGATTTCTACCTCTTTGGCCTCCCTTATCCATAGCTACTTTATATTGTGATCATTTTTATCTTTGACATCTTGGAATGACTTCCTGACTTAGAGACAATAACCTCCCCTTGCCATCTCTATGAATTGGGTCTCTAGTATACTTTAGAGGAGATTATTCCAACTGCTTATACTTAGGATATGATGGCTTATCATCCATTCCATTTTAACATTGGCAACCAGATAGTTTTTAAAAAGCTCACAAGGGCTTTCTTCCGACCTCAATTGCATGTACTACATTCTTTTCCTCCTTTAGGGTACCGAGTGCTATTGACCCCTCCCACTCTTAGAACCATAGAATATCATGCATGGAAGAGTTAAAAGAAGTCATAGAAATTACACAATCTAACACTCCCATTTTACTCATAGAAAATGGAGCCTGGAGAGGCAAAGTGGTTGGCCAAGAGATACAGCTAGCAACTCAGATTAGACCCCATAGTTCCTAATTCAAGTTAATGTTCTAGCCACATTCTGCCATTTTTCACGCTTTTGTCCCCTAATTTCTGTATCCCTAGTTCCTATTCTTTTCTTTCTCCATTATGACTTCTGAGGCCTACCATTCTTAGCCATGGCTGCCCTCCAAGGATCATAGATAGTCATTATATACTCAGATAGTCATTACATACTCGCATCTCTGAGAACCACTCACAAGCAGACCATCTACTATGCAGAATTTGGTGTCAACAAATCCCAAATCTAGTTTTCCACGTTTACTCACTTTGTTGGTCTCCTTTCCTGTATTAACCACCAAGACTTCTTTACTCAAAAATACTCATGATTTAAACACAAATTGTTCATAAGAGGACTCATTTTTCCACATAAAAAGGTTTTCCCAGTATTTATCTTGGGCATCTATGTTTTTAAAGTTCCTACGTATAGTGCAAGTTTAACAAATATTTAGCAGTAATAATGGGAATACTGTTTTTATATGAACATTTTTCATTGTAGCTGTATAGGTGATTCCATAGGAAATAAAAACAATGAATAAGCTGATTAATAATATGCGACTCTTCTAATGCTTAGGTCTCTTCGGATTGTGGCAGATTAATGTTTCCTGGGTGAGTTACTTTTTGCAAAGTGTAGAAAAAGGATAGATTAAATTCCATCCAGTATTGCACTGATATTATGTTTTTATAATGTCAGCTGGATAGACACACTCTTTAAAGGTATCAACAAACATCTTCTGCTAAGTGATCTCTCCATCTTTTCTCATCATGGACAAGAAACTCAATCTATTCAACATGTATTTGGTGACTCTCTCAGACTGCAGAGTAAAAGAGAGCTGGTTCAAGTACCAGCTTTGCTCTTTGCTAGTTCTGTAACCTCAAAAATTTATTTAATGTCTCTGTGACTTCATTCCCTTATTTATAAAATTTGGACAATACTAGTTCCTAGTATTACTATAATACCTGGTATTACTCTGAGAATTAATTGAGAGGATGCACAGAAACTCTTAGCACCATTCTTATTTGCACATGAGAAATGGCAGCTTTTTGATTCCTTTAATATTATACTTCTCTAAGAAACGTAATACTTAACAAATAGTAAGACATTGTTTCAACTTGATGTCATAAAATATGACGGAATGTGCAAAGCACTATGGGAATGAAAATACAAAAAAATGAATGGCCTGGATCGTATCTTTAAGGAACTTGAAGGCAAAAGTGTTTCTATATTTTCCTAACATTTTCCTTTTTTAATGGACCCCAAAAGCACTTGGTATTTATTATTTTGATTACAGCTTCTCACTAGGACAATATTATTTTTTATCATTGACTTATTGCCTTTTCCTTCCTATTTCTCTTCCAATTCATGGTCCCTTGGTACCATCACAAAATCGCTTCTCACAGATGTTGTGTAATTTCATTTTATTTTATGACCACAGATTGTCTGCGTTTTGATTGGCTAGAAGTTTTACCGTCATGTCTGTCACTGAGAAGTAGGAAGGAACGTGGATGGCAGAGGACAAACCTTCACTTATAACTATAAAGCAATTCAAATTTCCTTTACCCTTTATGGTAACCCCTCACAGTCCCTTAGTACAAGTTGCTAAGGACAGCCCTTTACGTGAAGGTGGCCAGAGCAAAATATTCAATAACGCATTTGCCGTGCCCCGAATATCCATCTGAAAACAGAAAGAAGTTAAACACTTTGTTCAATCATTTATTAAAATGGAAGTAGCATCCTGGGGCTCCAGGAACATGGGGAGCCATTGCCATGTTCGATTTATTTTTAGCTGTTGTCAATTGTACATGAAAAAGACCCTAGCGTGCAGTCCCGGCCCGCTGACATTTCCACGAGGTAATTTACCTTTCGCTCCACTCTCTCTGGAAAACCCTCCGGTTATTTTGTGAGATAAACAATAGGTGCCTTTCCTTCAATGAACTTTTCCTTGAGCTTAATGACCTGCTCTCACTCGATGCAGTCTCCTCACTCCTGTAAAAAAGAAAATGTTATTACTAACACCCCTTTGCTTAGCAATTGCTTTTCAATGCTCAATTTATTGTAACTTTGGGGTAATTCTATGCGTTAGCTTTTCAGCATTTTTCCTTTCAGTGGAACTCAGGCACCCACATCTGGAAGGTTTTAGTAGAAGTCAGTCTAGCATCGTGGATGAGCTCAAGGGGTACAGCGTAGGGCAGTCTACATTTCAATCGTAGCTCCACCATCTGCTAGATTTATGATCATGAAATAGATTTATGATTTGACTCAGTTTCTCTACCTGAAAATGAGGAAAATAATTATATTTACATTATATGACTTGGAATGGGGGCATTAAATGAGATAATCTAAGTGAAAGCATTAGCATAGTACCAATGCCTATTAAATACTAAATATTTGTTATTTTCAAGATTATTAATAATAAATATTAGTAATTTTAATCATCATTTTAAATAGTATAGTGCTCTGGTTTTGGAATGCTGCCAGAAATAAGGCTGACAACCTCAGTCCTTTCCTTCTACAAAGCCTCTACTGTCTGAAATTGAAGCAGGGAAGACCTGAAATTTTGGCTGGTGTGCATGTATGCGTATGTAGTATGAAGTTCACTTTTTCACTTAAGTAGAACATATATCTAGAAGATCAAACAAGTCATGAGCATACAGATCAATGGATTATCACAAAGTAAACATATCTGCATAACCACCACTAATGTCAAGGCCTAGAACCTTATCAGCACCACAGAGGCCCTTCACACTCTCCCCTACTCATTGACCCCTCTATCTTCCCTAAAGGTCATCACTATCCTAACTTCTAGCACTATGTGTTATATTTGCCTGCTTTTGAACTGTATAGGAACTGCAATCATACATGATGTGCATTATATTGTTTCTGTCTACTTTTGCTCACAGTATGAGATTCATCTCTGCTATTGTGTGAGGCAGCAGCTTAATTTTATTATTGTATAGTATTCTTTTTGTATCATTTACTCAGTCTAATGCTGATGAACATTTGGGCTCTTTCCAGGTTTTAGCTATTTCATATAATGTCCTCTCTATATTCTTGTACCTGCTTTTTGGTAAACATGTGCTCATAATTCAGTCAGGTATATGACCGGGAATAAAATAGAGTAGGGTATGTTCAACCTCAGTGGATACTACCAAACTTTTCCAAGGTGGTACCAATTAGCAATGGATGAAATTCCCTTTGCTCCATACGATTATCTAAACTTAGTGTTATTAGTCATTTTTATTTTAACCCTTCTAGTGGTTATTTTATTGTAGTTTTACTTAACATTTACCTGATAACTAATTAAGTTAAACACTTTTTAATAGGTTTATTGACCACTTGGGTATCTTGTTTTCTGAATTGCTTTCTTGAGTGTCTTGTTCATTTTTCAAATTACATTATCAGTTTTTTTCTTTTGTATCTACAGGATTTGCTTACACATTCATGACACAAGCCCTGTTTTGGTTTATGTATTGCATACTATCTTTTACCACTCTGAGGCTGGTCTTTTTACCATCTTAATGGTACCTTTTGATATATGGAATTTCTTAATTTTAAAGCAAACAATTTTATCCATCTTTTCATTTATGTTAGTATTTTTGTGACATAATTTTTAAAAATATTCCCTACCTCAAGGTTATGAAGATATTTTCCTGCTATCTTCTAGAGGTTTTGTTTTATTTTTTTCACATTTAGATCTTTGAGTCATTGAAATTGATTTTTGTGTCTATTGAGGGAAAGGGGTAAAATGTAATTTTTTTCCTAATATGGGTAGCTAATCAACCAACACTATACATCATTTATCGCAAGATAGTCCTTTCCCCACCATGCTACAGTGCTATTTTTTGCAAACATCAATTGTTTGTATGTGGAGAGATTTTTTTCTTGATATATGTTTATTCTTACATGAATACCACACAGTTATAATTAGTTATCTTTACAAGCTTTCCTATTCAATAGATTGAATCCTAACACTTTGTTCTTCTTAAAGATCATCTGGGCTCTTTTCAACCCTTTGCATTTCCATATAAAGATATTTAAGTTTATAGGGACCAGCCCCCGGGCCGAGTGTTTAAGGTCGAGCGCTCTGCTTTGGTGGCCCAGGGTTTCGTCAGTTCGGATCCTGGGGAGGACATGGCACCGCTCATCAGGCCACACTGAGGCGGCGTCCCACATGCCACAGATAGAAGGACCCACAACTAAAAAATATACAAGTATGTACTGGAGGGATTTGGGGAGAAAAAGCAATTAAAAAAAAAAGAAGATTGGCAAGAGTTGTTAGCTCAGGTGCCAATCTTGAAGGAAAAAAAAAAGATATTTAAGTTTATATATTATGGAAACTTTCAAGCATATGCAAAAGTAGAGAAATAGCATAATGAGCTCCCATTTAACAATTACTCAGCTTCAGTAGTTATGAATTTATGATCATGCTTGTTCTATTTATACTCCATCTGTTCTCCACCACCACTAGATTATTTGGAAGTGAATTCCATACAGTATATAATTACATCTGTAAATATTTCCACCTGTGCCTCTAAGGGAAAAGGAACTTTCGTTGACATATACCCACAAGAATATATTACTCCTAAAAATTTCTTTAATATCATCAAATATTTAGTCAGTGTTCAAATTTACCTGATTTTCTCCTGTTTTAAAAAATTTTGTAGTATGCTTGAATTAAGATCTGATAATATTGATTTATTGCAATTTGTTGATATATCTCTAAGTTACTTTTAAATAATGAGTTCCCCACCATAAACTATTTTCCTTGCAATTTATTTTTTGAAGAAATCCTGTTTTTGCCTTTGGAGTTTTCTGCTAAATTTTTTTTTTCCTTTTTCTCCCAAAGCCCCCCACTACATAATTGTGTATTTTTAGTTGTGGGTCCTTCTAGTTGTGGCATGTGGGATGCCGCCTCAGAGTGGCCTGATGAGCGGTGCCATGTCTGCACCCAGGATTCAAACCAGCGAAATCCTGGGCTACTGAAGTGGAGTGTGTGAACTTAACCACTCGGCCACGGGGCTGGCCCCCTTGCCAATTTTTTTAAAAATTAAAAATAAATTAGATTTACAAGAACGTTGGAAACATGATATAAGTAATTCCTGTATACTTCTCACTCTGATTCCATAAATGTGAAGATTTACCACACTAGCTTTATTATTCTTTCCTTCTTTCTTGCTTTCTCTCTCTCCTTTTTATATTTTTTCTAAAACTCTTGTAAGTTGCAAACACGATTCCTCTTTAGTTCAAAAGATGTCAGTGTGTATTTCCATATAACACGGAACAATTATCATGTCCAGGAAATTATCATTAGTACAATATTATTGTCTAATTGACACACCTTATTCCAATTTCACCAAGTGCCTTACTAACATTTTCTTTGTACCAAGATCCGATCCAGGAGGATACACTGAATTTACTCATCATGTCTCTTTGGTCTTTTTTTTTTTTCCAGGAAGATTAGCCCTGAGCTAACTACTGCCAGTCCTCCTCTTTTTGCTGAGGAAGCCTGGCCCTGAGCTAACATCCGTGCTCATCTTCCTCTACTTTATACGTGGGATGCCTGCCACAGCATGGCTTGACAAGCGGTGCCATGTCTGCACCTGGGATCCAGACCAGTGAACCCTGGGCCGCTGAGAAGCAGAACGTGCGAACCTAACCACTGCGCTACCGGGCCGGCCCCCTCTTTGGTCTTTTTTAACCTGAAACAAATTCTTCTCAGACTTTCTTTGTCCTTCATGATCTCAGTACTTTTGAAGAGAATTGAACAGTATCAAGAACTATGAAAGGTCTGCTATTTTACTGTACTTCCAAGCTAACAAGCTAACTTGTCACAGTTTCATGGATTAAGACAGAAGACACAAGCCTCCTGGGTCAGAGACAAAGGATTTTATTACTCACAGCACAGCAAGCAGCGTGGGCTTCATGTTTGTGTCGGTTCCTCATGTGCCCAACTTTCATAGGGCAATGCAGAGGGATAGTGATGAATGTTCATCAATTGCGTATTTGTGTAACAGCTGAGGAACATCAAATTTTAGGGAACCCAAATCTTTTTAAATGGACTGTAAGTAATTCTATCCTTTGTACTACAGGGAGATGTAATATTTATTATATTGGACAGCAAATAAATCTCCCCTCTTAATCTTGAGTGAGACACTGCCTCTACCTTCCAAGGTTCTTCTCCACACAAACATCCTTGAAAAGATAGTCCAAAACAAAGGACAGTTTGTGCTTTGTCTGAAAAATGTGTGGAACTGCAAGAGACACATGGAAATTTGTCTCCCCTAACTATCCACATTTCTTTTCTGGATTGTTTTTGTTTCCAGCAAACCTTCCCATGAGTATACCACTCTGTCATCCACTCTAATTATAATCTGGCCAACAGAAGTTGGCAACAAATCCATTCAATTTGTCTCATACAGCGTTTAATTAAGGCTACCATCGATAGGGTTCCAGGCAGCAGGGTGAGGCCAATCTGCAGTATTGACCTCAATCATGCCACCTAGGGGTGTGGACTGACCCAGCCAGCTGAACAAATCCCAAAAAGCATCAGTCTAACCTTATAAAGTCAGGTGGCATTTTCCTTTAATTTTTGTATTGACTTTTCCATTCTGCCCAAGGCATTAATCAAGGTACGATAGGATGTATTAGTGATTACACAGACTACACCTTGACCTGCAAAGGGGAAGTCTAAGTCCATTATGTCATTCATAACAACCCTGGCCAGTGAGTTGCAGCTGACCTGAAGGCCTTTCAAGGCTGAAGTGGTTTTATTGATGACTTTGTGTAAAATCAAGAACAGATTTTTTTACCACTTTTTTAAATTGGAGACTCCCATTGTAGGAAAAATTGCCCAGAGTGCCCATAAAAAGTCTATTTAAACTTAGATATAAAACATGTTTTAAAAATGAATTTGTTGACGGTTATTCCGGCAGTCTTGTACATGAAAGTGATTTTGCTTCTATCCAACATGAAAAGTACACACTTGCGTAAATGCACTCATATTGATATCATTTTACTTGTATATAATTAACCTGGGAAGATTGAATTTCTCTTTTGATTTTTCTAACTCTTCTCCCGTTGTGGGTTTGATGAATAGGATAGCTCCCACAATAATGCTGAATAAATTAAAAACATGAAAACTGCCAAGCATCCCTACTTAATTCTAGCCTTCTCATTTTGTAAGGTGAGCAAGCTTATCTTTGGCATTGACAGAGGCAGCTTGTGAAGCCCAAATATAGGTTGAGGATAAAAGATATTTTATTACTATGATTTGGGGGCCTGAATTTTAAAAAGGCAATATCAAAAATAATTGTCAAAGCAGAAAAGACATGAGCATAAGTCATAGGTGTATAAAGAAAAAATTTGAGGTAATATTGAAGATAAACACTTTATTTAAGATAAACATTTGGTTACTTTGCACCAAGTAACGAAGAATTTTAGGATCTCTAGCTTTATCAGAAGTGATTTGTTAAAAAATTATTCGGGAGCATACAAAAAAAGTCACAAAAACTTAACAGCTCTCATGATATAAGGAATGTTTGCTATCCAAGCAAAATACACAGAAGATACAGATTTTTTTTAAACAGCTATTTTAACAGAAAGTAAACTGAATTCTAGTTTTACCTCTTTTTATACAGCTGATATAAAGTTGTTTTCTGTATTAGCAAGCCAGTTCTTCATCTTATGAATAAAGCTATAAACATTGAACCAACTTTGTAAAAATTTTACACATTTTAATGCTTCTTTCAAACTCATTATTTGAAAGTGTTTTAAATCAAGGCAAATAAACATGACTGTCCTTCAAATCTTCTATGACTTAACTATGCTGTTTTCTCTCTTTTTTTCTCCTACTGCCACAAAGAAGCAATTTTACTTTAAGACACAATTATACTCTTCTTCTCAATAACATGTCCATTTTATTTTCATTCATATATTTTTTGCAACTATTGTAAGGAGCACAGTTCTACCCACATAGAACAGCTACAACTTTTAACCAAAGTAATTAACTTCTGTTCCCCCATAGCACAGAAAATGCTGGGAAGCAGGTAAATGACCACACTCAGTCATATTTAAGCGCTGATTGGAGCAAGAGAGCTCCAGGAAAAACTATGTAGGACTCATGAGCTCGCAGTATATATTTCTATTCAATCATGCACACTTGTTTTACATTTCTTAAAGCAACAAATACAAACACGTATGTCAATATGACCTAATGTTGTCTATTCATCCCTTTCAACCTTACCTGATAGTCATTTTGTAATGTATAAAAATAAGAGGCAAAGGTATGTAGGTATTAAAACTATGCTAGCAACCTACTCTTTCTGTCAGAGACATGACAGAAGTTTTTACTGAGATAGTGCAAGAGCATTGAGTAAATCATTATGATCCACAGCGTTAAAAGAATTAATCCGCTTCCGTAAGCCATCACTTATAATTTACGTACTTGAAAATGTAACGTTACACAAAATTTTTAAACACTTGTTGGAAACAACACAAGCTAATTTGAACAGTAAAATAGCTTATAGTGCATTTAGTGAGTACAAACTAATTTTTAATTAGAAAATAATTTTTTTCTTGAAATCTTGAAAAAATTTTATTCATGTTTTTAACTATTATAAGATATATTATAGGTTTCAAAAGTAATATTTATTCAAAGATTTATGTCAACTAGAAATATTACCTAAATTTTCCTCCTGATTTTATATGCCAGTTTAAAAAAACACTTCTAATTTTGCTTAAAATACTGAATTTTTTTCTATTCCCATTCTCGTTCTGCTAACCTGATAGATCAACTATATTCCATTGCTTTTTAACTTGGGTCAAAGGAAATCAGCAACACAGTAATTATAGAAAAATGATAGAACCAACTAGTAAATCCAATGGTTAGTTAAAACCAATTGAAACAAATAAACTGCTTCCTAATTTATTCAAGAAACTAAATTACTCCTATAAAAATCACACTATGACAGGTGGTTTCACAGGTGAATTCTACGAAACTTTAAGGAAGAGAACTCCAATGCCTCTTGCCCTTTTTAACAAAAGAACTTTACTGAAGTAAAATGCACGTACAATAAACGGCATATATTTTAAGTCTGTAATTTGGTAAGTTTTGATATGTATATATCATACATATGGACTATACATATGATTTATATGCACGTATACACCATGAAACTGTTACCACAATTAATATATCCATCACCCCGAGAAATGTCCTTGTACCCCTTTGTAATCCAGCTTTCTTGCCCCTCCTCCCATCCCTAGGCAACCACTGATCTGCTATGTGTCACCAGAGATTAGTGAATATTTTCTGAAATTGTATGTATATGGAATCGTATAATAGATATTTCTTTGGTTTCTTTCACTCAGCATAATTATTTTTGGGTTGTGTGTATCAATAGTTCATTCCTTTGTGTTTCTGAGTAGTATTTCATTGAATGGATCTGCCATAATTTATTTATCCATCTTGTTGATGGACATTTGTGTTGTTTCTAGATTTTGGCTATTACAGATAAAGTTGCTATGAAAATACAGCTTTTAGGGGCTTTAGCTTTCATTTCTCTTGGGTAAATACTTAAGATTGATTAGCTGAGGAATACATATGTTTAACTTTGTAAGGAAGTCTCAAACTGTCTTCCTGAATCATAGTTCCATTTTACATTCCCACCAGCAGTGGATGAAGGTTCCAGTTTCTCCTCATCCTTATCAACATCCTCATCAACACTTGGTGTTGTCAGTCAGACTTTTCAATTTTAATTATTCTAATAAGTCTACTAGAATGATAACTGTTTGCGTTTTTTCCAGAAATTTACATAATATTTTGTTACTAATTTCCTTAACACAATTCTTTTTTATTAAGGTGTACAATGTGACAATTTAATATATGTATACATTGTGAAATGGTTATTACAATCAAGTTAATTAACACATCCATTACCTTACATAGTTGCTATTTTTGTGTGTGGTGAGAATAGTTAAGATCTTCTCTCAGTGAATTTCAAGTATACAAAACAGTATTATTAACCATAATCACCATGCTATAACTCCTTGTGGTTTTAATTTGCATTTCCCATCGTGTTGAGAATCTTTTCATGTGCTTATGTGCCATTCATATTTCTTCTGTGAAGAAATGTTTGTTCAATTCTTTTGCCAATTTTTAACTTGGATTGGTTGTTTCCTTATTATTGAGTTTTGAAAGTTTTTTAAAAATATGTTTGAATACAAATTTTAATCAGATGTATGATCTGCAAATACTTTCTTCTTCTTCTTTTTTTTTTGGTGAGGAAGATTGGCCCTGAGCTACCACCTGTGTCAATCTTCCTCTGTTTTGTATATGGGTTGTCACCACAGCATGGCTTGATGAGCGATGTGTAGGTCCCCACCCAGGATTCAAATCCACAAACCCTGGGCTGCCAAAGTGGGGCACTCAAACTTAACCACTACACCACAGGGTCAGCTCATGAAGATTCTTTCTGTTTGTGGCTTATCTTTTCATTCTCTTAACAGTGTCTTTCAAAGACAGAAATTCTTAATTTTGAGGGAGTATAATTTATCTTTTTTTTCTCTCATGGATTGTGCTTTTGGTGATGTATTTAAGAAATCTTTCCCAAACATAAAGCAAAAAAAAAAAAAGGATTTTACCTTAGATGTCTTTTTAGAAATTTTCTATATTTAGTATTTGAATTTAGGTTGATGATGAATTTTGAGTTAATTTTCACATATGGTGTGATTTATAGATCAAATTTCTTTCTTTTTTCTCTGTTTCTCCTTTCTCATTCTCCTCCTTCCTCATCTTCTTTTTTGCATAAGGGTATATAATTGTTCAAGCACCATTTTTTGAAAAGATGATTTTTTTCTCCACTGAGTTATCTTTGTACCTTTGTTGAAAACCCATTGACCACATATGTGTGGGTCTATTTCTGGATTCTGTTCTGTTACATTTTCTATTTCTCTATCTTGACACCAACACCACGACGTCCTCACTACTGTAGCTTTATATTCAGACTCCAAGACAGGTGGAGTAGGCCCTCCAGCTTAGTTCTTTTTCCAAGCTGGTTTGCCTATTTTCAGTTTGTGCTTCAAGCCTTTTAGGATGTGCAAGAGTGAGTCTGGGTGAGGAGGGACACGTTTTCTGAAGTGGAACCTGTGAAAATCACCAGTCCTAAAAGATGACAAATGATTTTATGCTTTTGAAACTTTTAATCATTGAATAAAATAAATGATTATATTATTTATCACGGATCAAAATCATCATGGATAATTTCATATTTGAAAGAATATTAACATAATTCTTAGAGTTTGGAGGCTCTAAACTTACAGATATTGGAATCTAGAATTCTACACAAGCTGAAAGTCTTTTAATATTCCCTCACAAACTCTGCTTCATCACTTTATAGATGAGAAAAACAAAATTTAAAGAGCCTAAATAATTTATCCACGTCCCCTCAGAATATCAGCAAAATTGGTAATATTTGAGTTTAAACAGATATGGTTCCAAATTTCAGCCATGACATTTACTAGAGATATGATTTTGGGCAAGTTTTCTTTTGTTTACTTTCAAACTCTTGGAGGCTAAGTTCCCTTTGTTCTTAAACTGGAATAACAGTTTTCTTTTTAGGACTTATTTGAAGTTACTAGCACAATTTAAGAGTTCAATATATTGTGGTTATTAACACAAAATAGAAGAAGTCACGTTTGTAACCTGGGTTTTCTGCTTCAAAGTTCAGGGATCTTTCTGTTACGTTATTGTTTTTTTGTATGTGTGTCATGAAAGAAAAGAGAGAGAGAGAGACAGAGAAATATAACAAGAGATTGTTTCCAGCACTGCCCTGTAATTAAACAAGCAAATGGTGTATAATATAAAGTAAGACAAACACAACTAAAACACCTAAAGTGACTAGTAAAAGGATGTCAGCAACCCAAAACTTCTTAATCTCAGGCACTCCAGGCTTAAACCAGAAGGAGAGAGTGTGATGTCTAGCTACCTAACCCCAGCAAAATCAAAATAACACTACCATCCAACAGGCCCTTCTGAGATCAGGGTCCATCTCAGGGAAAATGATTGCTCCTAAAATATATTGCTCCCCTGGAGGCCATTTCAAGCTTTCTTTCCCATCAAGATATAGGCTAATCCTTCACTCAACTCTTGCTTCTCTTTCTGTTTTGCAGTAAAATTCTCACCTGGGCATCATTGACCTAGTTCAACGAATGTGTGGAGTATAGTAGCTCAGTTCCTTTCAAACTTGAACGTACATAAGAATCACCTGGACATCTTTTTAAAATGCAGATTCTGATTTGGTAGGTCCGGGCAGCGTCTGAGAGCCTCCATTTTAATTAGCTACCAGGTGATGCTGATGATACTGGTCCGTGGACCAAACCTGGAGGAGCAAACCCAGGTTATCTCCAAAGTCATCTGGGAACCTTCTGGGAATATATAAATTCGAAATAACATGTCCAGACCTCTTAAGTCAGATCCTCCAGCAGAGCAGAGTCTAGGAGTTGGTACTCTTAAAAAGCTCTCGTATTTGGAATCCACAGGGGTCCAGGATGACGCTAAAAGAAACTAACAATCAGTGGGGCGTGTGCACAGACCCATCAGACAAAGTACTAGCTATAGCACTAGAAGCAGGTCCTGACGTCCCCTGCTCTCCCAGGGATTGCTGTCTTAGTTACTGAATATGGGGGTGTGAGGGTGGTCCAGGGAGGATCTTGGGGAAACCAGGGGGATTATTTTAGCTTTGGCATGAACATTCAGAGCAGGGGGTTGATATTTACTGATTATTATTGATGTGTTTCTGTATTTTATTAACTGGTTTGACCAGCTTTGTTGTTTCTGGCATATTGTCAATTTAGGTGTTGGAATGTTTCAAAAGGAAGTAAAGCCCGGGTTCCCAAACTTTTGGTGCAACAGATTGACATAAGGAACTTGTTTAAAAAGCAAATGTTCACATCCTGGCCCCTAAGATTCCGGTTCAGTTGGTGTGAGTTAGGGCCCAGGAATCTGCAGTTTGAACAAACCCCTTGGATAACTTTAATGTATATTATCTATGACCTAAAATGTGAGGATCTCAAAAATGATCAACGAAGCAGTTTCTTTGGAAAAACATATATACAATACCTCATGTCTCTCATGTCTTTATTCAATTTAGTTTAGTAGTTGGTAAATGTAAAATAATTGAAATCAGTTGAAAAATAATTTCATGCACCTTCCTTGTGTAATTCCTTACCAGTGTCAACCATCTAGTATTCTAACAGAGTGTTTTCCATTATATATAACCCAACTAAATGGCCCTTTTCTCACTTTTGCTTCTCTGTTTCTGCCTTATCATGTAATAGTCTAGTCAAATATTATTCTTGCCGTAGGGAGCAAGAAAGGTTACTGACAATCCTAATATTTGAAACGGGCTATAGATAACAACTTCAATTTCCAGGGATGCATTTTTTAAAACAGTGTCTTGAGGCTCTCACTAAATCCTTGCTTCTTTGGGAGTCTCCCCATCCACTCTCTATAACATCCTGGGACCCTGTTCTAACCCAACAGGTTGCATTTGGGAATTGACTCTGAATGTTTTCTTATTTCCAAAGAATTTTGTGCGTGTTCTTTCTACTCCTTCACCTCTCACTTATCTTCTCAAGAATTTCTTCAAATTTGCCTGGGGAAATAACTGTATCAACATAGAAGTGGCGACTTAGAAAAAACAGCAGATTCAAGCCCATCTCACCCCTCCTGCTTCAATCAGCATCTCAGGAGGTGGAGGCTGTGAACGTGAACTTGAGCAAACCTGGCGGATGGATCTCATGCACAGGGATCTGGGAGGACTCTTGACTTAGTCCTGTGCAGTATCACTTTGACCCTTTCTGCTGGACCAAATCTCTCTTGCAATCCCTACGGCCAATGCTTGCCAAGTCCTATGGTATCTTTCTTGTTCTTCCACTGTCCTACTCACAAAACACTCTCTTGACTACTTTGAAGAGAATGACTGCTTTTCGAATTTGTATATTATAAAATAGAAGTGGGAGAAGATGCTAGTAAAATAAGAACTCCCCCTACCTCTCAGCCCCAAATCTTTGTGAAGCAAGTATAACAGAAATGGTAGGTCTTCATGATGGCTGAACAAGGCCCATTTATTTTTTCTTTAAATTTAACTTAACTTTCACACAATTTTGTCACTAAACCAGTTCTCTTAGCTCTTACCTCAGCTTCATTTGCTGTATCTTCTTCTAGATCTCACCACCCAATCACAGGCATTCCTTAGGATTCTGGCCCACCTCAGGAGCTCAGGAAATGGAGGGGAAATCAGTATCTTTCTAGAAGTTTCCTCTCATGGCCCTCCTTTTGCCATCATTCCTTCTCTCAAGGTTCTGAACTCAAGTTTGATACCAGGAATAAATCTGTTATTTTTTCTAAGGAAAACGGCCCCAACTCTCTCATCATCACCGCCTGACTCATCTTGACTTTGAACTTTGGCTCAATGAGTGACAGGTCACCAGTCTCCAACTTCTTATTTTTCTCATTAGTTATCTAAGTCCTGCAGGAGGGAGCCTATATTCTATGAAATCCACATTCCTACAAATCTTTATATTTTAAGCTTTTTTAATATGAAATTCTCTGAAATATTGTTTTGAAACTATATTTGGGCCACATATCAATCTACATTTTTCAGCTTTGCTTTTGTTCCCTTGTATCATTTTCTAATTCCTCTGGCTTTCTGCTATCTCCCTTGCCCTGAGCACATTCTACAAAGGAATCAATGGCTTTATGATTAAAGTCAAAATGGTTTCAGAATTTGCCCAGAATATTCTAAATATATGCATTTCATCTCCCTGCAAGATCTGATATTTTCTCAAATGCTCCGTTACTTATTTCAAGGTCTTTGTCATTTCTTGTTGCATGCTTGTGTTATTTTCCCTCCCTGCCTATGCTTCCCATTTGCATTGCCTGAAAAGTGTATCCCTAGCCCAGAACAAAGAGACGCACTTATTCCCTACCTGAGAGAAGAGGCAACAGCTTTCGGCAAGCTGAGAATTAATTACTCCTGAGGATGACCTGTGTCTAGCAATGGATTCAGAAGTAAATGGCTGTCATAAATTGTTCTAATTAAATGATGTTTCCACGAGTTGTTCAGTGATTGTAATAACTGAATACTAAGTCTTTTTGAAATCTATGAAAGTTCTGGTACAGCAGTTCTTAGCTGAGGAAGAGGTTTCTGCCTGCAGGTCTGTGAATAAACTTAACTTCCTGGAAAACCATTCCCAAGCACCTCTTTGATATGCAGCAAGAAAATTAAAAACAAAACCAAAAAAACCCTCCCGCATCCTAGTCCATGAAAAGCAAGGAAAGTCTGAAAACGAATACTTCAAAGCTGCCCCGAGCAACAAAATGATGACACTTTGGTCTGATCAGTGAACGAAATTATCCCTAATATAGTTTTCCTGCCCTTCTAACTAGAAATGCAAAATCTAAATACTTTCCAGGTAAACAGATGAGTTCTGCAATGGAGATTTCCCCCGGTGGGTGGGAGTAGGGCTAGAGGGTGAGGGGCAGAGAAACTTGCTTGCTTTTCTGTTCCCATGAAGATATTTTTAATCAGGTGTGTACGGATTATAACATAATACCTTTTCACTTTTTCTTTTCTAAAACTTACCTGACTCTTAAAGGGCAGCGTAAGAAATCTTGGAAATATTTTAATTCCCCGGCTGCATTGCCTTTTACTTTTATTTTGAAGGATGAAGAGATCTCAGCTGGGAAGTACCTGGGGACGTTTGGAAGATCCCTCAAGCAGAACAGTGTTTGATATGTTACTCCTCTTACGCACTAGATATGCTTTAGTGGCATAAGAAAATATTACCTTTGAGAGGTCACCTGTGCTGACTGCTCACCCACAGAACTTTGCAGTTGGCAGCAGCATTACAGGATGTCTGCAACGTATAACCTGCTTCCACGCAGTAAGGATGGGTTTTGAATATTTAGTGCCAAGCTCAAGGAATGGAGCAAAGAACATAGAGTATGTGTGGAGAGAACGAGAGAGGCAATTGACTCCTTCTAGATCTGAGTGGCCATGCTCCCTCATCCTCAGCCCCTATGTTCTGTCAACTCTATCTCGTCACCTAGTTCCTCTTCTTTATTTCCAAAGCCACCATCTTTATTGAACTCTGCCCGTATATTCCACTTACACTGCTTCCCAACTTATAATGAAGCCCAGCTCTGATCATGGCCCTCCTGCCTTTGGGATTTTTGCATGGCTTCTGGAAACTGAACATACCGAACATACAAAAGTGTTTATCATTCACTCCTGATGAGAGGAGAAAGAGCTGCTGGATTTTTAACAAAAGCCCTAGGTTAGTAAAAACATCAGCAGAATGCATCGGAATATGTCACTTCAGCTCTGGAACACACATGTTTCTCTCCTAAAGAGTAGAGATATTGAAAGTGCATTTGAAATTGGATTTAAAGGGCTGACTATGGAGTCCTCCCAATGTCAAGTTCATGACCCCTTGTTTGGGGTACTCTTGTTATCTTAATTGAGTCCTGACCAAATGGTGTTCTTTCAGGTAGTGTTCATATTTCTTACAAGTCTTGTCTCTTAATCCTGGGCCATTCCTCTAGAAACTTGCAGAAAAGTCTAACAGTTGCCAGCAGACACTACGTTATTTTCATTAGTTTTGGATGCTGAGGCTTGGCCTATTTTCTTTTTAATGTGATTTCATAGATGTGTCAATAAGAATCTTTGAAGGGAGTGTCTCTGGCACTTTAACTCACTCCATCATTTTTTCTGGAAGTTTCTCAGCAATTAATTTGTAATCTATATTGCCTGTTTTGTTGCAAGTGCATTTCCTTAATTATTCTATGAGAACAGACATTTATTTAAAAAAATAAAATAAAAAGACTGCCTGGAGAGTATTATTTCAGACTCACCACTATCTTGGAAATAAAAAGCTCTCTACAGACTTGAGAGAAAAGAATCTGAGGGGCTATTATTTCAATGTCAAGCATGGTTTGACAAAACAGATTAAATTAAATTGCTCACATTAGAATAACTCTTCTCTTGCTACTGAGGCTGAGCAATATATTGGTCTAAATATTTTGAGGAAACATTCACAAAACGTAAAATTTATTGTGGAGACAAATTACTTGTCACAAATTGAAAATATAACGTAATCAATGTTTTACGTATTCCCTTTAAGATAGTTTTGTAAGTAATCTATCTAGATACCATGCCATCATTGTTCCAAGAAAGCGCTAGCTTTTTTTTTCTTTATCTTGGTTGCAATAGATTTTTGACCTTAAAAAAGGAGAATGGAGAGAGTCTTTGCAGTCTGATAACATGTTCCATCTTCACATGTGGGGAAAGGACACTTCTTGCAATCTTAGAAATGCCTGGTCTGGTCACTTCAGAGGTCTGTGGTGATGTCCCTAAATCCAAGAAATTTGCTTTTCTTTTTGGCTCTGTTTCTAATGGCAGGAGCCACAAACATAATGTCCATTCATGAAGACCTAATCCATTCTTCTGGAGACGTTTCATGTTTCCCTGAGCAGAATAATTTGAAATATTACTAACCTTTCTTTTGTTCATATTCATACAAGTATTTTAAGAATTCTTGGGGAATGTTAAGATTTTATCTAAAATAGAGTGTGCTGAAAAACTCCTAAAGTGTTTTCTTTTGTAATAACAAAATTTTAATAACTAGAATGCTTGTTTCAGGGGTAAACATAAGATGTTACAATTTAAGCAATTTAATCTCATCCTAACTACAGCCTTGACATTCTTACTCATTAATAAAAGAGAATTTGTATTAATAAACTGATGGGTCTTTATATTTCATTTAAAATCACACTCTGTTTTTGTCAGAAGCTTAGACAAAAAATTTTAGTATCTATAAGAAAAGTTTCTCTAAGAAACAATTTATCTTAAGTCCAGGATGGAAACACAAAGAGAGTTTTGACATTTTGAGTCAAGTCCAGGCAACTGGCAGTGTGAAACCACGTGAAAATGCAAAGAACATTTTAAAGAAAAGGTTACTATAGTCTTTTGCAGTAATCCTAAAGATATATAGTTCATATTATGGCAGATTTCGATAGAATTACTTCGGGAAAAATGTTCTTATTCTACTGAAACTAGCTTTCCTCTTCTCATCAATTAGATAACATATTAGGCATTAGTGATAGAAAGACATTTGAAAGCACTGCCATTTTAACATAATCCTGATTAATGTCTATAAAGTTCTATACACTGAATTAGGAAAACTCCATATTAAGGGGAAATTATAGCTGAGTGTCTATAGCAAAGGAAGAAATATGTTCAAAACAATGACCTGACACTCTATACGATGCCACCCAAGGGCCTTCCATGCTATCAAAGAATGTTTAATAAATGCAATCTGTATTCTTAGCAGTAAGTTTGTGATGCATCAATCTATTGTTAAGTAGTAATTCAAGGATGGTCTAGATTAAAACATTATTGGAATTGTATCTTTTACTTTCTGTTAACAGGGCAGTCATTAAATTGTACTACATGTTCAAAAGTTGGAGCAAAACCATCAACAAACATAAAGCCAGTGGTTGATAGGCTGGACCTTCTTCCCATTGTGGAAACAGAAACCATGAACTGAGGAAACCACCTCGAGGACAGAATTTGATGGGGAGTCTAGGGAATTAAATGTTTGATTTCTGGGAGTCTGCATGTCTTTCAGATTGTTTTTTTTTTAACCAAGTGTTGGCATCTCCAAGGTGAGCCCCAAAAGGTCAATGATGTCTAAGGTGGCTTGACTGGCTCTCTGGTGGTCACTGGAGCAGTAAGATTTTTTTTTTAAACATTGGCACCTGAGCTAACAACTGTTGCAAATCTTTTTTTTTTCTGCTTTTTCTCCCCAAATCCACACAGAATATAGTTGCATATTTTCGTTGTGGGTCCTTCTAGGTGTGGCATGTGGGACACCGCCTCAGCGTGGCCATGTCGGCACCCAGGATCCAAACCAGCAAAACTCTGGGCTGCCAAAGTGGAGTGCAGGAACTTAACCACTTGGCCCTGGGGCCAGTCCCGAGGGGCAGTAAGATCTTGATGGAATGTCCGTAATGTTTTAGCAACAGCTGAAATATAAGCCATTTCAGGGAGAGCAAAAGCTGTGACTCCAACTTGAACTTCCCAGGCTAAATTGCCCTGAATAATACTGACAACAAACAGAAATTATTAGGGATTTAATGAAGAGGTGGGGCAGACCTAATCTTTTAGCAGTGTCCTTCTTCAGAGGCTCAAAGTTTTAAGATAAAAAATGGTAATTATTGGGGAAAAAAATGAATGCTCCTCTTTTATCTGTGCAATTGATGCTGACAAATTACATACTGTTAAGATTTATATCTTAAAAAACTGTGATCCAGTCAGTCTCTTGGGTCACACTTCCACACGAGGATCTGAATTTCAGCTATTACTGCCTTAAAAGGAGAGCATCTCTTTATCAGGACAGCAAATAAAGTGGTCAAATCCAATTAATGCAAGTAGATTATTAAAATGCAACAATTTTATAAAAGCTAATTGAAAATCTTGTAATTTAATCAACTTAAGAGTGTGTGTATGTGTGAGTGTGTGTGTGTGTGTGTGTGTGTGTGTGTGTGTGTGTAGTGGACCTACTATGTGCAAGTTATTGTCCTTGATATTTTAAGTATATAAACATGTTTATAAAAAACAAATCTTTGCCCACAAAGATTTTAATTTAGACTAGTGTATTTATTAGTTTGCTCAGGCTGCCATAACAAAATACCATAGACTGAGTGGCTTAAATAACATTTACTTCTTTTCTCACAATTCTGGCGGCTAGAAGTCCAAGATCAGAACCTGCACGGGCAGGTTCTGGTGAGAGCCATCTTCCTGGCTTGTAGACAGCAGCCTTCTTGCTGTCTCCTCATGTGGTGGAGAGAGAACTCTCTGGTGTCTCTTCTTACAAAAATACTAATCCTATGAGATCAGGGCCCTACCCATGGCCTCATTTAAGCTTAATTACTTCCATAAAGGCCCCATCTCCAAGTACAGTCACATTAGGGGTTGAGAGTTCGACATATAATGTTTACAGGAACGCAAACATTCAGTCTAACACTACAGTACTTTCTCTCTCCCTGTACTATAACAATTAGAAAAGAAAAATAAGGATAAAAGAAGCAAAATAAAAGAACAAAAATGAACTGTATGAGAAAAAAGATAAATTGTTGCGGATGTTTAGACAACAAAGAGACTATTTCTAGAAAACTGTTCATGGAGAATGCAGTATCATGTATAGATGATACATACAGGGACTTTTTTTGTATTATTGATGTTTTATTTCTTTTTTTCATATATATTTCACTTTATTTTTTCTTTTCATGTACATTGTCATATATTTTCAATTCTGTGTGGATTACATCATGTTCACCACCCAAAGACTAATTATAACCCATCACCACACATGCATGCCTCATCACCCTTTTCGCCCTCCTCCCTCCCCTCTTCCTCTCTGGTAACCATCCATCCAATCTCTCTTGCTATGTGTTTGTATGTTGTTGTTTTTATCTTCTACTTATGAGTGAGATCATGTGTTATTTGACTTTCTCCCTCTGACTTATGTCACTTAGCATAATACCCTCAAGGTCCATCCATGTTGCCACAAATGGCCAGATTTCATCATTTCTTATGGTTGAGTAGTATTCCATTGTGTATACATACCACATCTTCTTTACCCATTCATCCCTTGATGGGTACCTAGGTTGTTTCCAAGTCTTGGCTATTGTGAATAATGCTGCAATGAACATAAGGGTGTATGTATCTTTATGCATTTGTGTTTTCAAGTTCTTTGGATAAATATCCAGCAGTGGAATAGCTGTATGAAATCGTAGATCTATTCTTAATCTTCTGAGGAAATTCCATACTGCTTTCCATAGTGGATGCACCAGTTTGCATTCCAACCAGCAGGGTACAAGGGTCCCTTCTCTCCACATCCTCTCCAACACTTGTTTCCTGTCTTGTTAGTTACAGCCATTCTGACCAGAGTGAGGTGATATCTCATTGTACTTTTGATTTGCATTTCCCTGATAGATAGTGATGTTGAACATCTTTTCATGTGCCTGTTGGCCATCTGTATATCTTCTTTGGAAAAATCTCTATTCAGATCTTTTGCCCATTTTTTAATTGGGTTGCTGGGTTTTGGTGTTGAGACATATGAGTTCTTTGTATATTTTGAATATTGATCCTTTATCTGATATATGGTTTGCAAATATCTTCTCCAAATTGTTAGGTTGTCTTTTCATTTTGTTAATAATTTCCTTTGCTGTGCAGAAGATTTTTAGTTTGATGTAGTCCCATTTGTTTAATTTTTCTTTTGTTTCTCTTTCCCGGTCAGACGTAGTATTTGAAATTATGCTGCTAAGACTGATGTCAAAGAGCGTACTGCCTATCTTTTCTTCCAGAAGTTTCATGGTTTCAGATCTTACGTTCAGGTCTTTAATCCATTTTGAGTTGATTTTTGTGCACAGTGTAAGATAACAGTCTGCTTTCATTCTTTTGCATGTGGCTGTCCAGTTTTCCCAACACCATTTATTGGAGAGACTCTCCTTTCTCCATTGTAAGCTCTCGGATCCCTTGTCAAAAAGTAGCTGTCCAAATATGTGTGGGCTTATTCCTGGGCTCTTGACTCTGTTCCATTGATCTGTGTATCTGTTTTTGTGCCAGTACCATGCTGTTTTGGTTACTATAGCTTTGTAGCATATTTTTAATTCAGGGAGTGTGATACCTCCAGCTTTGTTCTTTTTCTTCAGGATTCCTTTGGCTATTTGGAGTCTTTTGTTATTCCGTACAAATTTTAGGATTCTTTGTTCTATTTCTGTGTAAAATGTTGTTGGAACTTTGATCGGGATTGCATTGAATCTATGCATTGGTTTAGGAAGTATGAACATTTCAACTACATTAATTCTTCCAATCCGAGAGCATGGAATATCTTTCCATTTCTTTGTGTCTTCTTCAATTTCTTTCAACAATGTTTTATAGTTTTTGGTGTACAGATCTTTCACCTTTTTGGTTAAGATTATTCCTAGGTATTTTATTCTTTTTGTTGCAATTGTAAATGGGATTGCATTTTTAATTTCTCTTCCTGCTACTTCATTGTTAGTGTATAGAAACACAACCGATTTTTGAATGTTGATTTTGTATTCTGTGACTTGACTGTATTCATTTATTATTTCTAAAAGTTTTTGAGTGGATTCTTTAGGGTTTTCTATATGTAAAATCACGTCATCTGCAAATAGTGACAGTTTCACTTCTTTTCCAAATTGGATCCCTTTTATTTCTTTTTCTTGCCTGAATGCTCTGGCTAGGACTTCCAATACTATGTTAAATAAGAGTGGTGAAAGGGGACATCCTTGTCTAGTTCCTGTTCTTGGAGCAATAGCTTTGAGTTTTTCTCCATTGAGAATGATATTTGCTGTGGGTTTGTCATATATGGCCTTTTTTATGTTCAAGTATTTTTCTTCTATACCCATTTTATTTAGAGTTTTTATCATAAATAGATGCTGTCTCTTGTCAAATGCTTTCTCTGCATCGATTGAGATGATCATCTGATTTTTATTCTTCATTTTGTTAATGTGGTATATCACGTTGATAGATTTGCTGATGTTGAACAATCCCTGCATCCCTGGAATGAAACCCACTTGATCATGATGTATGATCTTTTTAATGTATTGCTGTATTCGATTTGCTAGTATTTTGTTGAGGATTTTTGCATTGATGTTCGTCAGTGATATTGGTCTGTAATTTTCTTTTTTTGTGTTATGTTTGTAAGACCTAAGCAGCATGAATTCAGATTAAAAAACTACTTGCATAGAGTGATTATAACTTTTGGATGTGTGAATATCCAAATATTTGTACATGGGAAATGATACAGGTCACAATTCATAAAAAGGAGACTTTTATGTTCACATGATGGTGGTAATCGTAGTAATTTTAATAAAAGCTGTCACTAATTGAGTACTTCCTTTGTGTTGGTCACAGTTCTAAGTGCTTAAAATGTATTAATTCTTTTATTCTTCATTATTATCCACATTTTGGTTGCCAGATTTAGCAAATAAAAATAAAGGATGCCCAATTAAATTTGAAATTCAGATAAGCAATGAAAAAAGCTTTATTATAAGTATGTCCCAAATATTGAATGGGACATATGAATGAAAATTATTCATTGTTTATCTGAAAATCAAATTTACCTGGACACCTTCAATTTAATTTGGCAACGCCATCCTCTTTTCACAGGTAAGCAATCTGAAGCACAGGTAAGATACGTATTCCACTTTATGATGTCTAAAAACTGGATTACTCCAGATATATGTATCAAATAAGAGCTCTGGTCAGTTCCTACTAAACTTTGTTTTCCTTCTATTGTCTTTAAGAAAAGTGATTAATCTCAACTTGCATTTTCTGGGAATCTCTTAATATCACTGCTCAATATCAGTTGCTCTGCCTTAAGCTCCTCAAGGAGCACATTTTAAAGACCTCTCTCCACTCTAGATTTGCTTCCTGTGTCAGTTATAGTCAATCCACTTGCAGTCTTCAGGCATCTTTTTCACTTCCTGATTAGTTCATTCAAATGCCCCTTATTTGGGATTTACTTTTAAATCTTTACCAAAACATTTCAACAAAAGACAGCTTGGACTCTAATCTGCTCATATAAATGCTGTTTACCACCCAAACTATGTCTTTCTTTTTTTTTTTCTCCAAGTTAAAGATTTTTATTTGCTCAAAGGTAAAAGATGAGGAGATCTTTAGGGAGCCTTTCTCTCCTCTTTTTTTGAATTATTTTTTTGAGGTCATATTGGCTTGCAACATTGTGTACATTTCAGGTGTACATTACTATATTTCAGTTTCTGTATAGACTGCATTGTATTCACTCTCAGTAGTCTAGTTGCTATCCATCACCATACATATGTACCCTTTTACCCCTCTCACCCTCCCCCCCACCCCCTTCTCCTCTGGCAACCACTAATTTGTTCCCCTTATCTATGTTTTTGTTTGTTTATCTTCCACATATGAGTGAAATCATGCCGTATTTGTCTTTCTCTGTCTGGCTTATTTCACTTAGCATAATACCCTCAAGGTCCATCCATGTTGTTGCAAATGGCATGATTTGGTCTTCTTTTATGGCTGAGTAGTATTCCATCGTGTGTGTGTGTTTGTGTGTATATATATATATACACACACATACACACACCACATCTTCTTTATCCATTCATCCGTTGATGCACCCTTGAGTTGCTTCCATGTCTTGGCTATCGTGAGTAATGCTGTAATGAACACAGGGATGTATATATCTTTTTGAATTATTGATTTCAAGTTCTTTGGATAAATACCCAGTAGTAGAATAGCTGGGTCATATGGAATTTCTATTTTTAATTTTTTTTTTAAAGATTTTATTTTTTCCTTTTTCTCCCCAAAGCCCCCCAGTACATAGTTGTATATTCTTTGTTGTGGGTCCTTCTAGTTGTGGCATGTGGGACGCTGCCTCAGCGTGGTTTGATGAGCAGTGTCATGTCCGCGCCCAGGATTCGAACCAACGAAACACTGGGCCGCCTGCAGCGGAGTGCGCGAACTTAACCGCTCGGCCACGGGGCCAGCCCCTCTATTTTTAATTTTTTGAGAAATATCCATACTGTTTTCCATAGTGGCTGCACCAGCGTGCATTTCCACCAGCAGAGTATAAGGGTTTCCTTTTCTCCACATCCTCTCCAATATTTGCTATTTCTTGTCTTATTAATCATAGCCATTCTGATGGGCATGAAGTGATTTCTCATTGTAGTTTTGATTTGCATTTCCCTAATAATTAGTCTGTTTAACATCTGTTCATGTACCTCCAACCTATTTATTAATGAGGGCAAGTATTGCTCTGGTGGTAAAATCAACTGTAGGATAACATCCTGAAATCAACTTTGTTTATCACCCATTAAAGACTTGAGCTCTCCAAACCAATTTTCAGCTACTCACTTTCCTAGTTTCCCTCATCATGGCAGAAGAACTATGACTGTGTTTCCCATGACACCCTACTTGCAATAAGTCATGGTTTGGTTCACATTTCTTTCAAAGTGATATTTGAGTTGAAACTTCAGGTCTTCCTCAATGTTATTTTTTTCACTTTTTAGAAATTTCCTCTTCAAAACCGTTGCACCTGACATGCTTTATATAAGGGTTTGTGAGTACTCCTGGGAAATAACCAGAAGCCTTCTGGAATCAGACTCATTTCCAACAGGCAAATAATTGGCCTCCCTCTGCAGATATTTTACCAAATTTTTATGGTATATTTTAGGTGAGGGTATTTCCTGCACATATATTATTAACAACCCTGGGGCACGTAACAATCTTCACCAATAATAGTTTATTGCTATGTCAACATACAGTGGGTGTTTAAATGTGCTTGTCACTGCACTAAGTAATTTCTATACGCAATATCATTGAAGGCTCATAATAATCTTCTTGGATTGATTGCAGTTATTCCATGTGAGGAAACTGAGTCTCAGCCAAAATCATTTGGCTTGTAAGTAGGGGAGCAGGAATTCTAACAGAGCCAGGGATCTCAACCACAATATAATACTGTGTTCTTTCCCATTTGTATATGACCTGTGTGTCGGGATATGGGATCTCCTCGCAGGCTCCTGTCCATCACCCTCTTCTCTGGGCTGGGGGGGTGGGTACTTCATGCAGCACACCTGGCATTCAGGGCTAGTTTCCCTCGGGTTAACCCTTTAAGGTGGCGTACTATGCTGATAGAATCTACATGCAACCCAGCAGAGAGAACACGGGTCCCCTGAAGACTGTGCCTTGAATGGAGGGGAAGAAGTCAATCACTCCCAACATTGTTTTCAAAAAACTTCTTGAATTTTCTATTCATCTCTGCTGGAGAAAACCTCTGACTTCCTGCTGGGCCTCTGAGGCCAGAGAACTAACGTTCACCTTAGAGCATCACAACTCATTTAGTTTTCTACTCTATAATAAGCTTTTCTGCTTATTAAAAAGATATTAGCTATTATAGACTGAACACATTTTGCCTAGCACCTTGAATTGTGGATAATATCATTATTATTTTACAGATGAGAAAACTACATACAGAGGGGCTAAGCAATTTGCCCAAGACTGCACATCAGGTAGGGGCAGAATCCAGGACTTCAGACACTCCAGCACTATGCTATGCTGCTAGCCTAGTGTCTAAAGCACTTATTCTCTCATCATAACTTCCTTATTCCTTTTAATATAGCAGTTGCTTACAACATAGGAAACCAAACACATCTTTCTATAACAAGAGTGGAATTCAGTTTACTTTTCATGAACTGTGGCATCTTCGTAAGTGGATCCATTTCCAAAATGTCCAGAAGGACGTCGTTATTATATAGTTTAGGCTCTAACATTATATTTTTGTGCAAAAAGTTCATGAACAGTGAGAAAAGCATCATACTGAAATGGCGTAATTTTTTTATTCCCTTTTTAAATGGTATTAGTTTTACTTTTTTATTGAAATATAATTGACATATAACATTTTGTTAGTTTCAGGTATTCAACACAGTGATACAATGTTTGTATATATCACAAAATGATCACCACGATAAATTTAGTTAAGATGCATCACTATACATAGTTACAAATTTTTTTCTTATGATAAGAACTTTTAAGATCTACTCTCTTATCAAGTTTCAAATATGAAATACAGTATTATTAACTATGGGTACCATGCTGTACATAAGATCCCCAGGACTTATTTATTTTAAAGTGTAAGTCTGTGCCTTTTGACTACCTTCACGCATTTTAACCACTCCCCAACCCCTGCCCCTGGCAACCACCGATCTGTTCTCTGTATCAATGAGGGGTTTTTTTTTGTCAGATTCCACATATTAGCAAAATCATATAGTATTTGTCTTTCCTTGACTGTCTTATTTCACTTAGCATAATGCCCTCAAGTTCTGTCCATGTAGTTCTAAATGACAGGATTTCTTTCTTTTTTATGGCTGAATAGTATTCCATTGTATATATGTACCACATTTTCTTTATCCATTCCTCTATTGGTGGGCACTTAGGTTGCTTCCATGTCTTCTAACGCTGCAATGAACATGAGAGTGCAGATATCTTTTTAATAGTGTTTAGTGTTAGTGTTTTTGTTTTCTTTGGATAAATAACCAGAAGTGGAATTGCTAGATTATATTACCATATGATCTATTTTTTATTTCTTGAGGAACTTCTATATCATTCCCATAGTGGCTGCAACAATTTATATTCCCACCAACAGTGCACAAGGGTTCCCTTTTCTCCACATTCTCACCAACACTTGTTAGTTCTTGTCTTTTTGATAATAGCCATGCTAACAGGTGTGAGGTGATATATCATTATGGTTTTGATTGGCATTTCTCTGATGGTTAGTGATGTTGAACCTCTTTTCATGTACCTGTTGGCCATCTGTATGTTTTTTCTGGAAAAATGTCTATTCAGATCCTCTGCCCATTTTTTAATCAGATTGTTTGTTCTTTTGCTACTGAGCTGTATGAGGAGAATATTTTATGAATTTTCAGGAGATGGTAATCCTTCAATATTTACAATGGCAAGAGGGCTTTTAGCAGTATCTTAAGAATTTAGACATATTGAATCCAAAATCATATAAATTACTCTTTCTTTGAAGTTCTCTTAAAATAAAGTTTTCTTTATAACGTTCATATTATAGAAAGTCATTTTCTATAGCTGTAGCCAAGTTGTCCCAAAGTGCTTTATGAATCCTGATGAGTATATTGTAACATTAGTAACACTAGCAAATTTCCTGAAAGCTTTTCATCCACTTGTACGCGTTTACAAGATAAGCAATAAAGTGTTTTATTTGTAAAGAAAGCCCTCTTTTGAAAGCCAGATTGGAAACACATTTAAGTGCACAAAATCTTCACTTCCTTCCTTCTTTCAACATTCATTGAAATCTGCTTGAATAATGAGTATTGTGTTCAATGTATGTCATTTTGTAAGACCAGCCAATGGAAATTAGCATTTTAAATTCAGTGCTTGGATATAGATAGCAGACAGAAGTGTGCCTGGTGCTTTCTACCTTATTTAGTTGAATTCTAATTATTTAGATAATATGCTTGAAATGGACAGACAATCTGTATTTAAGAATTTGAGTTTAAACCTTTGACTATCTAATTGTGCATAATTCCCCCCTCCAAATTATAAAGAAAGAAAATATCTATCTATGGTTTATGATAATTGCATTTGGAAGGGAGTTAAAAACACTTGTAATTTAAATAAAATCAATAAAAAGAGCTGACAAAATCTACTGGAGCTCATCTCTTGAAAACCCTCTAAAGTTGTATTCAGAGTGTCTTTCTCTTTCCCAGAATGTAAATAGAATTATTATTTATTACAAAAAACAATTTAAATTATGTTATGTAAAATAGCTACCAGTCCAACCAATGTGGATATGATCACCCAAATCAAAAACCCCCAAGCCACTGACACTAGAGTCCATTTGGAAGGAGAAACAGGGTAAGAGATTGAAATTATTCCTAGAATTAAGGGAAAAATCCTGAGAGTGATGTAGCTGTGTGTGAATTGCCTACTTTAGAAAATATTGCTCCGGATGCCCACATATTCACTATTTGAAGATCAATAATGAGCATTAAATGATTTAATAAGGGACTGTTAATGCTTCTCGAATATGTGAGAGTGTAGAAATAGAGTAAGGTCCTCCAAAAACCTACTCCTCTATAAAAACAGTGAGAATACTGATTGTCAAAATAGGCCAAATCAACTTTTCAGAACTCTGGATTAGCCAAAGCCTGCAAAAATCCAAGAAGCATTTATTCAAAAAACATGACTGAATCTCAATAAGAACAGTGAGCTTTGTGGCATTTTAAATTATTTGCCTTCCTTTTTCTCCAACTCAGAAGTAGTCTTGAAAACAAAAGGTTTATAACGGTAACCTTGTAGACTGGCAAGCTGACGGGCACTGGATGGGCAGATCAGGAACTGCCATTATCTGTCATGTCTAGCAGTTCCATGGTAACACCCACTTGCAGGGCTCATCTTTATGCAGACTCAGAACTCATTTACTATAAATAGCTTTTAACCCTGAGTCTATGTTTGTAGAAAACAATCAGCAGCAATTAATTAAAATTGGAGCTGCCTGAGGCAATGATTAGTTGGAGCAATGAAGAAACTGATAAAACCATGAAAGGAAGACCTAGGGAAAGAGATGACTATAGGGGTCTTTGAAAAGCTCCAACATACTCCTGGAAATCTAGAATGCTTCACATACATGCAAAGATGTGTGCATGCCCAGCAAAGATCTGCGAAGTCCCTAATCTCTCACCACCAGCTAACCTGAAGGCTTTGCCCACACTGGAATAAAAAGCAAAGGCAAGGTTGCAAACTGCCTCTCTGAGCTTTGAAGGCACGCCCAAACTTGCACACAGAGGCCCTCAGAAGTCTGGGAAATGTATAGGTTCAAATTATTTAAGGAAACCTCAGACCAATAACTAGCTGACCAACAGCTAACTGAGCAGGGACTTCACTGATCACATGTGACAAAGAATACAGACTTCATAGAATTAGTTCAGGAAAGTCATTAAACAAACAAACACAGCTACTACCACCACCAACAAACAGAAACATCCTGGGGATGATCACATTTACATATTTGCCACATTACAGTATTTCAAATATCCATTTTTTAACAACAAAAAATGAGACAAAAAAAAAAAACACAAGAAAATATGACCCATACATAGGGAAAAAAGCAGTCAATAGAAACTGTCCCTGAAGAAGTCCACATTCGACTTAACTAGACAGATTTTAAATCGACTATTTTAAATATGTTCTAAGAACTAAAGGAAGCAATGTCTAAGGATGAAAAGAAAGCATGAGAATGATGAGTTCAAAATACAGAATATCAGTAAAGAGATAGCTATTATTAAAAAAAGCACCAAAGAGGAATTCTGGAGTTGAAAATTACAGTAAAGAAAATAAAACTTTCCAAATTTGATTTAAAACATTTGTGTATCCAAAAAGCTTAACAAAAGTTGGACCCTTATTTTACACCATATACAAAAATTATTTCAGTATGTATTAAAGACCTAAACAGAAGACCTAAAATCATCACACTTATAGAAGTTTGAACTTGGCAATGATTTCTTGCATATGACACCAAAAACATGAGCAACAAAAGTATATACAGACAAAAGGGGCTACATCAAATTTAAATTCTTTCCTCCTCAAAGGACACAATCAACAGAGGGAAGAGGCAAACAATATATTGGGAGAAAATATTTGCAAATTCATATATCTGACAAGGGGATAATATAGAGAGAGAGAATTCCTAAAACTCAAAAAATAAAAAAATCAAATAACCCAATTAAAAAATGGGCAAAGGAATTGGATAGGCCTTTCTCCAAAGTTGATATTCCAAAAGGTCGATTAGTATATTAAAATTACAGTTGCCCAGAGGCTGCCAGAGTGATTGTGATTCTGCTTTCAGGTAAAGACAGCCTTTAAGAACACTGCTGAGTGATTCATAAACATAACAACAAACGGCGCTAACTCATCTCATTTTCTTAGTGTCTGAAGATGTTCACCAGTTTTCTATGTAAAGAAGCATGCTAAAATTGCTATTTTTTTAATGCTAAAATGCTTTTGTTCAGTCCCATATATTCAAAAAAACCAGCATTGTGTTCTCTGATGGTTACCTACAATGACCTTGTATGAAAAATAAAGACATTGCCAAAAAAAAAGTCTCAATAAATTTAAAAGAATTTAAATCATACAAAGTATGTTCTCAGATCATAGTGGAATTGAATTAGAAATAAGTAATAGAAGAAAATTTAAGAAATTCACAAATATTTGGAAATTAAACAACATACTTCTGAACAAGTAAAGGGCCAAAAATGAAGCCACAAGGGAAATTAGAAAAAAACCTTGAGATGAATGAAAATGAAGAAATAAGATATCAAAATTTATGTAATGCAGCTAAAGCACTTAGAAATTTATAGCTGTAATGCCTATACTTAAAAAAAATATCTTGCGTCTGGCCTGGTGGCCCAGTGGTTAAGTTTGCACATTCTGCTTCAGCTGCCTGGGGTTCACCGGTTAGGGTCCTACGTGCAGACCTATGCACCGCTTGGTAAGCCATGCTGTGGTAGGCATCCCACATATGAAGTAGAGGAAGATGGACATGGATGTTAGCTCAGGGCCAGTCTTCCTCAGCAAAAAGAGGAGGATTGGCAGCAGATGTTAGCTAAGGGCTAATCTTCCTCAAATAAATACATAAATAATTTTAAAAAATATCTCAGTCAATAACTTAACCTTCCACCTTAAGAAACTAGAAAACAATGAGCAAATTAAACTCAAAGCAAGAAAAATGAAGGAGATAATAAAGATTAGAGCAGCAATTAATGAAATAGAGAATAGAAAACAAATGGAAAAAATCAATAGAACAAAAATTGGTTCTTTGATAAAGAAGAAACAAAATTGACAAAGTTTTAGAGAGACTGACCAAGAGAAAAAAATAGAAGACTGAAATGACTAGAATCAGGAGTGAACTGATATTTGGCAAAAGTGCCAGAATAATTCAAAGGGAAAAGAGTAGGCTATTGAGCAAATAGTGCTGGGCAGCTGGATTCATATGCAAAAGAATGAATTTAAAATCCAATCTCACACTTTATACAAAAGTTAATTCAAAATGGTTCAAAGACCTAGATGTGAAAGCTAAAACTATAAAACTCTTAAAAGAAAGCATAGGTGTAAATCTTCATAACTTTGGATTAAGCAGTGATTTCTTAGGGCTGACACCAAAGCACAAGCAAAAAAGAAACTGGGATTCATCAAAATTAAACACTCTTCCGCTTCAAAGGAGACCATTAGATAGTGAAAAGACAACCCACAGAGTGAAAGAAGGTATTTGCAAACCATGTATCCGTTAAAGCACTTGCACTCAATATATAAAGAATATAATCAACTTGGTAATAAACAGAAAAATAACACAACTAAAAAAATGACAAAAGGATTTGAATAAACATGTCTCCAAAGAAGATATAGAAGTGGTCAATAAACACATAAAAAGATGCTCAACATCATTAGTCCCTAGGAAATTCAAATCAAAACCACAATTAGATACCACTTTACATCCACTTTTATGGCTAATCAAAAAGTGTTGGAGAGGACGCAGAGAAATTGCATCTCTTGTACACTGCTCATGGGAATGTAAAGTGTACAACTGCTTTGGAAAATAGTTTGGCAATTCCTCAAAAAGTTGCAGATAAAGTTGCCATATGACTCATACTCTACTTCTAGGTATATGCCCACAGAGTATATGTTCACCCAGAACTTGTACAGAGATGCTTACAGAATCATTATTCGTAAGAGCTGAAATGGAGAAACAACCCAAATGTCCATCACTGATGAATGGACAAACAAAATGCAAGTTAGCCATACAATGGAATATTATTCAGACACAAGAAGGAATGAAGTACTGATATATCATGTAAAGGGGGGGTGAATATTAAAAATACTATGCTAAATGAGCTAAACTAGACACAAAAGCCCAAATATTGTATGATTCCGATTTTGATTCTAGAAATTTTGAAATGTCCAGAAAAGGCAAATTAATAGAGCCAGAAAGTATATTAGTACTTGTCAGAGGCTGGTTGGAGGTGGGAGGAGGGCGATTGAAAGTAACTGCTGCTGGGTATGGAGTTTCTTTTCAGGGTGATGGAAACGTTCTGGAATTAGATAGTGGTGATGGTTACACAACTTTGTGAATATATTAAAACCACTGCTAAGTCACAAATAAAAGCAATGTACTTCATGTATTCAATAGAAAAATGAGGTATAAGTACTCTTATTTAATGATTAAGAAAAAAAATCAGTAACAAGACTGATGACTCACCAAAAAATACTTTCCTGATAAAATCATGACATAGCATTGTCCTGAAAATACTAAGATCAGGTGCTCAAGAAGTAATGTCTTCTTATACAAGCATACACTTGTTAAATTCTCTAGGCTTCAAATTCCAAGATGCACATCAGAGCTGGCGTTCATTCTTAAGAAAGAATCTTGTATAAGCACTATTCATAGAAATAATCATAAAAAAATTACAACCTCAAATCCATGTCCACGTCTGTGCAATTCAGGGCACAAAGCACACAGGACAGCAGCATCACCTTATACACTATAGGTAAAAAAACAGGTAAAATCTTAAGAAGCTACATAACGTAAAACATCATTAAAATTGTTATTTTCAACTGGGTCGGAAGAAAGCAAATATATTCTAAGCTCGAGTGTTTTTAAAAGATTCCAGTTAGTTTGCATCACTATCTGAGACATTGGAAAGCAAAAAGAAGTGACTTGTTCTCCTTCTCGAAATAACTATTCACAAACAGTACTGTAAACTATAATTTATGACCTGTCTTTGGAAAAAGTAAATAAAACATTCTCTCAGATTATTTTACTTGAGTTGGTGGCTTTATCTTTCTTTATCCCATCAGTTATTCCCTTACTATCTTTCTCCTTCTTGACTGTTTGGATTGGAGCCCAGGCTATTGAAGTGGGCATTAAATTTTTGACCTAATCAATAAGGCTGCTCTATTTCTTTTGGAAGCAGCTTCCTGATATTCCGTTGGGAAACATTTTCCCAGTGCATCTGCTCTTCAATGCGTTGCCAATCAGAGAGTCAACCTCCCATAATCTAGGGTGGGTGAGTGAGTGAAATTCAACCATCAAACTCTCCAGGAACCATCAGTCTGTACCTGGGAGGCACAAGAGTTGATAAATGATGCTCATTCACCTCTTCTGCATGTCCTCAAAGGGACTGGCCATCTATTTATTCCTATTACACAGGTCCTGGAATGGGTCTCAGTTTTGTTGAAGTCCTAGTTCTTCTGTCTATCCTTTGATTCATTGAGCATCTTCTTCTCCTTTCAGTAAATTTCTTCTTTATGCTGAATTTACCCATAGTGGGTTTCTGTTGCTTGAATCATATCATTCCCCTTCAGTTTAGGATTGGAGACACTGCTCTCATCATCCAGGCTTATCTATCAACACAATGAGAGATTGAGAAATTATTCTACTATCCAGGAAAGAAATCTGAACTGAATATTGCTATTTCAGAATTACCTTCTACTGTTCCTCCTCCTCAGTACATCTAGTTAAAAGAGAGGCCAGAAGAGAAACCAGACATTCTTTTAAATTTCTTTATTCCTTGTGGTATGTTTTATCCTTTCATTAGTTCGGAAAATAAGACCAATTACTTATGTGGAATAAAGTGGTGTGTAAATATATATACATATAGGGGTGCGTGTGTGTGCATGTGTGTGCATATGTATTCACTAGTTTAATGACATTATAAAAATTAATCATTAATTCAGAAAATATGCTCTCTTTAATTGATTTATTCATTCAAGATCCATGAAACAATTTTGTGCAGTGTCATCTTTTGGTCCCATTCCTGCAATTCTGGGTAATTTCCTGGAAAGTTTTAGCAATCTGATTTATCTGTTAAACTCTCCCAGTGCTACTTTGTTAGTTCAAAGTGTTAATTATTCAATGCAAAGTTTTGATATTATTGCAAATGGGACATCTATAAGAGGATTTCCTAACTAATAATGGAGAAATCTAGTTGATTTATTCTATTTTATTTTGAACAATTAAAAATTTGCCATTAAAATGGTTTTTGGTGAAAGACATTGACACAGAGGGAACATTAAAATAAAGACAAATAAATGAATAATATTGTGAAAAGATGACTACTCCAACCTAGGCAAAGATGTTTGTTGCAGTGGGGCACAGAAATAAATTATGGCTTTAATTAGGTGAGAAAAAATTGGAATATGCCATATTATCTAATTCATATTACCTTAAGTAGGGAAGAATATGCCCAAAATGAAAGAATTTCTCCCTGCCTGTGAATTCTTTAAAGACCTTTTCATATTAATTCTTCATAAGAGGCGATGCGTCACATAGTTGACGTCTTCAATCTTTCTATCATTTAGGAGTCTTTCAGGTGCAAGTGGCAAAAGAAGCTAATGAACAAAAAAACCAAAATTCACAGCCTCCCTTGTTACCGAAACCAAAGTGGGTTCGCCTCCTGGTGCGTTAAATCAGACTCTGCACCAGAAGTAGATGTCTCGCAAAGTAAAGTATATTTGTGGCAAATAGGAGACCACGAGGAATCATTTCCAAAGTCATGGCGTCCTCGAACAAAGGGAGGCAGGGACATTTACTTCGGATGAGGAATGAATATTCAAAAGGGAGAGGCAGGTATTCACTTGGCAGGCTCAGCTGGAAAACATACTTCCACATCCACTGCAGGTTACGGTAATAAGGCCTAAGCTCCTCCTGGAGAGATCTGAGCATTAAAAATAAGGCAAAGGTCACAGGCGTAGCTCTTGTGGTGAGACCTGGTCCAGTTCAGGGTGGTTGGTGTTTGCGTTCCCTTAACATAACAAAAGGAAAAAGACAGTTTGCAACAACAATGCTTCCAAACCCACCCTTGAATCCCTCAGGGCAACCAGTTGGTGACACTCTGACTTGCAAGTCAAAAGGCACGTTGACCTGACTCTGGGCTTGAACTAGGTAAGCAAGAAGCTTTTCTTGATTTTATTTCCTCTGGGTTGTTTTCATTTCCTTGTGGTCACAAGATAGCTTCTAGGAGTTCCCAGGCTGCAATCTAGGGTCAAAAGAGTCTTTCCAGCCAAAATCTCCATTAGTTTCAGTTTCACTAAGCCTGATTAGACGAAGACCTCTCTGCCAACCACTGCAGCCAGGAGCATGAGATCCCTCTACTGTTGGGATGGTGTTGGCTCCACGGGAAGAATACAGGTGAAACTGAGAAAGACTCCCAGTGAGAAATTAGAAAATTAGGATGAAGCTAACTCATTCCTGTGTCTCTTTCTCTGTACATTTTTGGGAAAGTTTTCTATATTCCCAAATATTTTATTTTGTTACATATATTTTTGTTGTTATTTTTGTAGTGAAAATGATGTTGAATCTCATATCCAGAGCAATGTGGCACAGCACAGAGAATGCACATATGTGAAGACAGAGGCACAGAGTACCTGGTGAAGGCGTGAGACTATAATCCTTTGAGGATTTGTACCAATTCGGGGAGAGGGTTTTGAATTTCTGCTGGGCTTGGAATGTTCTGGTTGTTGAGAGACAAGGGTTTCCCCAGCTGAAATGTGGGTGTTACTTACATTTTCGGCAATAGTAAGATCAGTGATGGCATAAGGAATGAGTCTTTGTAAACTAGAAAAACATTTTGTAAACAAGTGAAACCAGTTTGAGGAACGAAGCACATATAACATATGTCTTTTTCTTCAGCTGATATTCAAAGTCATAAAAGAATTAAATCTGGACAAAACATAATAAGAAATTATAAAACACACCTATCAATACTTGAATCTTACTATATCACAATAGCTAGAAAATAAAAGTGGATTTAGTCAAATTGAATCTCAATCAAGTATGATTACTTATGGAGGTAATACAGGATCATTACTAAAAGCTGGTTTTGTCGATAGGAGGCAGGCATCCTAGAAGCTCTGACCTCAATATATATGTAAAATGTGCAAGTTAAATCTTAAAGGTAGCCATCAGATCTGACAAAACTCAAGGCTATCTTAGAAAGAACGTGACCACATTGAATAAAATGTTGTTCTTAGGTTTTCTACATTTATACAACATAAAACATGGTTTACTTTTAATATATCATATTCATATTTTCCACTGAAAGATTTCTTAGACCTATTTCTATTGGACGATGTTCTTTTTAATTTTTTAAATCAGTAGATGCTTTGTGATATCCTGAAGAGACACAAACACCACCTCTGTAGGCTGTTGATATTTTCACTTTAAATTGCGAGCTCACAGAATGCAGGTTCCACATTTGTACCTCTGACCCTTAACCAGTGCCCTGAACATCACAGCAATGTAATAAATGACTTTGAGCTGAACAGATAGAACAGTGAGCAGCCAGTCATGCATTACAGGTATTTCACACTTAATAATTGAATCACCCGATTTCTCATGTATTTTGGTACCTGATACTTCCTACATGTCTATGAAAAAATCAATAAATGATTTGTGATACCTTTAATGGATACTAAACTAATAAAAGAGTTTTGTTTTATCAGACAAACCAGGGCCTGGCACAAAATACTCTCTTAAATAAATGTTTATCGAATGAATTCATTTCAAAGTCACCTTGAATCTGAAACAGTCATTGGTTTGTCAAATTCCTGGATGCAAACAAATCAAGCATAAAATAGAGATAGAAGATTTAGTATTTTAAAGTGCATGGAATGTCAAAGCAAACACAAACTAAGTCACCTTGCCAGGATATAAATTGGAGGACTGAATGAACCTGAATTAGAATTTGATTTAATTTAATGTAATCCTTCTTTACTCAGATGTGAGAGATGCATTCAATTGCTGTAGGATCAGCAAAAATAGACTCCATTGTAAGAAAATCTTTTATCCTATACAAACCTCAAGCCTATCAACCCGGTGAATTTCATGGAAGAATAAATTATTAAATAATTTACCTGTACATACTGAGGGGCTTTTACATACTGAGCTTCCATCGTATCTGAAAGATTTTCATTCTACAAAAATGGATTTGAGTCTCAGTTCTTTTCAATTTGTTTTTTTAGATAAAAGTAAGTTTCATCCAGACTAGTGGTCCCCAAGCATGATGGGTCATCAAAAGCATTGGGAAAGTCTTTAAAAAGAAATACAGATTTCATATCTTTTCCTCAGAGATCTTTATCTAATAGGTCTGGGTGGGCCCCAGGGGTTTGACTACTGATGTGGGTTCAGTTATGAGCCAAGAGTACTTGGAGGAGATTAGAGTCAAAGACGGGATTTATACCTGGATTAATTGCAGACTAACTGTTGTTATTTTCCTTTGGAAAAGCTCAGCTTCTGAGCTGTTTTGTTTAAAGTGTGTTAACTCTCTGATCAGGTAAAGGTTCATATTTCTTCATCTCAATCTCTAATAAGGTGTTTTATAGGCATACAGAAAATGTTGATTCTGCAGTAGAGTCCACATCCTAGTAAAGTCTCTCCACTTAACATACTCAGGGAATTCAGAGCATTGTTAGTGGGGAGAAAAAAGCAAAAAAGAACTTTATTTAGAATTATTTATCACGATGTTCATTTCAGAGTAAATTAAAGCTTACATGTTATTTCTTGCTGCACAAACAACAAATTTTGTTTTTCTATACTGAAATCCATGAATTATTAGCAAGCTGGGAACTGGATCATTGTTAAGATATCACAGATGATCCAAATAATCTTGTTTCAAATGCCAAACACCATTATAAGCAGATGTACTAGAGCTATTTTCTAGCGTTTGGCTCATTTGTGTAATGGCAAAGGGGGCCTCCCCTGAGGATCACTGTAATCCAGTTTCATCTCAGTGAATTTCCATTCAACCACATCACATCAAACTCTCAACAGGGGGGAAAGTATCTAACAATTATTCAAGTTAAGATACCAATGCCTAGAGCAATATAGAAATACCTGCATACAGGCAAAAATCTCATCCTTTATCTTGCATATTAATATCAACCTGTGATTAAAATGAAAGACGTATTCTCAAATGTCCAATACATCAAATTTTTCATCACTACTTTGCCCAAAGCATCAGTAGATTACTTGATTCTGTAGGGGAGGAAGACTTTTCCTCTACCCAATGTGGGTTCGTCTGGCGGAGAACGAATTAAATTCACATGAGACAGAATAGCAAGAGAAAATGAAACAAAGCTTTATGAGGACCATGGCCTGGGGCCTTTCTTCCCGAAGGAAGAAAGGGCACCGAAGAAGTGGGGTGCACAGAGTGGTTACATACCCCCAAACAGGGTGTTTCACATATGATTGAAATGTCCCTCCCACAATAGTCACAAGATTGCCCTGTCGGCAAAGCACTTGATGGACACAGCAGGAGGCAAGTCTATTGTCTTGAGCTGGGTGGTCACAGGTGAATGCAGCAATCAGTTCCTAGCCTAAGGAAGGATGCTTAATCCTTAAAGAAATGCCAGTGTTGGGAGGGGGAGTCCATCATGGGAGATTACCACACAAGTACAGTAAACAAAATGCAGATTTAAGTCCTTGCCTTTGGCATTAAGAATTTCTAGAGGGAAGGTAATCTTCTTTCTTGTTCCTGGTACAGAGAGGGAGTCACCTTTACAGATAGAGATTTCCTTTACAATGTAAATGTCTCCTAACAAAGGGCAAGCAAGTTCCACTCCTCAGAGCCTCCTTCCCTGTCCCAGTTTATCAAAAGCAATCAGCCTCAAATAATCCTCATGCCAAAGAGACACATCTTGGGGTGGCCAATTCCAGTCCCCACAATTCCTTTATTACCTTCCTTTGCACATGTGAATCCTAAATCTCAGATCTCATTTGGGAAAAAAAAATCTATCTCTGAGTTCAGTTGAATTACATCAAGCCCTGATGGTGGAAAAAGACAGTTAACCAATTCTTGGTCTCATATCTTCATAGGAAATAATAAGATATTTGGACAAGATCATACTTAAAGCCATTCCAGTTCTAAAGATTTTTAACTCCACGATTTTTCAGATTGATAGAAATCTTCAGAATGATAGAAGATTTTCACCAGGAATATTTAAATAAAAATAATATTCTTATAATTCAGATAACAAAATATAAATTGCTGTTTCATCCTTGGCATTATGACTTTCCTTGCCTTGCTTTTCTTTCTTTTATGTCTTATTCTCTCCTTTTAACTTTCCCTTTGTTTTTATTCAGATCTTTTACCATCTGTAAAGAAATATGACCTATCCATAATGTTTGCAGTGGGTTATAACTAGCTATGCATTTCAAGAGCATGTTGTTACTACTACTTAAAATTGCTTTCCATATGCATTTCATTATTTCAGTATTTCAAATACTAATAAAATGTTAGCAGAAATAAATAAATGAAATCGCTTCATTTCGCTTTCATTTGTATACATGATTTTACACCAACGGGACTCAAGATAATTTGTTGATACCAGCATAAAATAGACTCTCTCATGAACTTTATTATTTTCCTTACACTTACTCTCTTTTTAAAATTTCTTTTCCCACACTTGCTATGATCTCAGGATAAGAAGCGGCCAAGGACCTACAATATTCTGAATTATGTCTTGTAGAGGGTCTGAAATTTTAGAAGCACTAAATACAAGGTTTTTAATAAGTGAAAGAGGAAGATTCTAATGATGATAATTAGAATCTTAAGTTTTCAAAAGTGCAGATAAAGCACAGGCTTTAGTAGGAAATGTAATTTCAAAGAATTAGCATTCGTCTTAGAAATACCTACAGTTAAGGAAGAGGTTCTTTTCATTTTATAGAAGTGGTTTGAAAGATGTTGTACCATTTAGTGCTGTTCAATACTATCATCATATTTTATAACAAAAATAAGACCAAAAATGGAATGATATTTCTGTTTTATCTGGGTCATTAAATGACAGAAATTATGTTTAGAAAAGTTTCAGAAATAAAATATCGTAACATGGTTCAAATGAATTCTTTTCAGGTTGATGTCTCATGTTAATATTCTCTTCCTCTCAAACACTTTTTATGTCTCTTTGCATTTTTATTATGAATTTAAATTATAATTCTCAGAAGAAAATAGGCTTACATGTTATGGGGAACTTTTCTTAGGAACCAACCTAGACCGTGCAAAACAGTATATTAGAAAAAAAATGTTTTCAATCCCTCTAAAAGAGAGTCGTAATATTTTAATTGGTCTACAAACTCAGATCAGCTTCATAGCTCACCTCAGAGCTAAATATTTTAAGTTTTCATTCCAATGGTGGTATATAAAATCTAGGCTTTGAAATGAAGAAAAATTATTTCCCTTCCAAATGTTCGCATATCCTATCCATTGACTTCCCTTCTCATCCATTAACTCTTGCAATGTGAGTGTAGTCTTCCAGAAGAAGAATATCCACAAATATCTACACTGTTGGTGATATTAACCTGTTTCTTTAATTTGTTATACAGACAACCCCTTTTTGAGTACTCTATTCGGGGACTGTGTAATCTTTTACACACTGTTTCTTGCCCAGTAAGTAGGTCATTCGAAGTTTGGAAGAACCTAGTTGGTGTTTTTCCAGTCATCTCAGGGTGGCAGCTATTTAAACTTGGAAGTGGATTTCACCTCACAAAGCTCCAGACCACTGGGTACATCTACGTGATCCAATAACGCGGGGGGTTTCACACTGCGCTGCTTGATTTTGGTCTTATAAAAATGTCTCTGAGTGATAGCAATCTGCCAAAGCTGTGACTGAATGATACTGTTCTGGAACTCTGCACAGAGGTGTCAGCCAGTGTAAAATGGCACATTTAGCAACTCTTTGAGCCAAGCACTGAAATCATATTTTAGGTCTTAAAGTGACTGCCATTTTGTTATTCGATTCCATGAAATAGTCTTTCCTCTATTCAGAGAGAACCAATATACTTTAGAAAGAAGCTGGAAATTACTTCTCTTTTTCCCCTGTGATCACTATTACAACGCAGACAATACTGGTTTAAAGCCATGAAGCCAATTCTAAATTGTGGTCTTTTTAATTTTTTATTCTCTGTTCCAACTCATGAATTAATCTTCTCGGTACCACAGGTAGATGAGAAGGAACCTCATTAAATTCTCCTGCATCTCCCACGTCATCTAAATGTCAGGTGGCTGTCCAGATGCTGAAACTGTACCTGCAGCTGATGGCATGAACGTGGCTGACCGTCTCCTCAATAACATGATTTCAATTGTAGAGACAGCCAGAAACCAGAAAGAGAGCAGCACACTAGTTGAGGGGCAAAGAGGAATTGTCTGGCAGGTTGGTGGGAGGGTGCACCTTCTGACAGGCATTATCAGGATTGCTAATGTTTCATAAAGAATAAAGAATTGGGCTGAATATAAGTGAGGAAAGGAAACTAACAATTTTCATTTAGTTGAGTCTTTAAGTTCCACTTTTGGGGAACACTTGGTCAACACTCTTGACATTTTAGACTGGATAGTTAACTGTTATGGGGAACTGTCCTGTGCATTTAGGATGTTTAGCAGCATCCCTGGCCTCTACCCATTAGATATCAGTATCATTCCCCTGTCAGTTGTGATAAACAAAAATGTCTCCAGACATTGCCAAGGAGTGTGTTGGGGGAATTGGACCCACTTATGAAGAACTCCTCTAGAAAAAAATAGTATTGTTTGTTTCAATTGCTATATTTTCTGCTTTAAAGTTACTTTCACACAGTTTTAAGAGATTAAAAGTACAAAGAGAAATGACTAGAAATTAAGAGATCATCGACACCAATTCAACAAAAGGAGCAAGCCATTTGGATATTCCTCCTTCAGCATTCTTAATGTTTAAAGTCATAATATAATATATGCATATGCAACAAAATAATTGAATGTACATGGAAAGCTATCTTAGAACATTCACATACAAGTCATTGAGTAAATGTGTAAGAATCTTTAGGACCTATCATTAGTCAGAGAGCAATAGTCCCTAAAATTGTAGGAGCAGTATTCTCTCATTAGCTATGAGAAACTCTTAACCACGCAGTCTGCTTTTTGAATAACCATTCAACATTTGAAATCATTAGCTTCCTCATAAAATTGTTAGGAATGCAGAATTATTTTTAAAAAAGTCATTAGTTACAGGGCATTGCATCATAGAAGCGTGGGTCTATTACTCCATCCTTTTCTGCAGAAAAACGTGTCAGATATACAAGATCATTTATGTTGATAAATATCTTTTTAACTAGGCCTATTGTCTCATGGCCAGGCTGATATTAGCTCTTCTATTTCAACAGTGATTTTTATGGCGAGGCCATTTTTCAGATATGAAAAATCCTGAAATGAAAGAGAACAAACATCACTTTCCATCCAGCTGAAAACAACATTTTAAAAAGCAGTTTTTTTCATGTCCTCTGTGGCTCAGAGACTAACTAGAGGCAGCTGCTCTCTTCTGCTTACCAGCATTTTGTCACTGCCTGGGTTGTATTCACTGAAGATTTTGGCTTCCTTCCCTCCCTTCTCTGATTTTTTTTTAAGCTTAAAACGAGTGTCAGAGCCACCAAGAGGGAACTTTGAGAGTATTTCCTAATGATTTTAACCTAAGATACCTTGTTATGGACAGTAAATGTCACACCTATTTTTGGCCTCAGAAATGAACTATAAAATATAATCTTTTCCCTTTTTCCCATTTTTCCAAATTCCTAAGGTTTTGGAATGATTTGAAGTAAATGTTGAAAAGTTGGATCATGTATTAATTCTCTTTTTTCATGACCTCTGGATATACAAAAGGAGAGTTTGTTAATTTTTATTTTTTTTATTTTTTTATTTTTTTTTAAGGATTGGCACCTGGGCTAACAACTGTTGTCAATATTCTTTTTTTTTTTTCTGCTTTATCTCCCCAACCCCCGCCCCCCCCCCCCAATCCCCCTTACACAGTTGTATATCTTAGTTGCGG